>NW_007258881.1:162034-173230 GCF_000164805.1 Carlito syrichta | reverse complement strand
ATTGTAGAGATGAGGTCTCACCAAGTTGCCCAGGCAGGTCTCGAACCTGCTGGCTCAGGCAATTCACTCACCTCAACCTCCCAAAGCGCGGGATTACAAGCTGAGCCACTGAGCCCGGCTTAGACTTAACTTTAACAGGTGTAATAAATCACTGACAACTTAAGATGGTCAGATTTTCTCACTAGAGTTAAATAATTTGTACAAAGCAGTCTGGAATGTTTCTGAAAGAAGAGAAGACAGGCTATTATAGTAATGATAGTCTTAAAATTAGTACCCTCTTCTGTTGAGCTGGGTTTAGTTGATAGGGATATAATGATCTCAATAGAAACATTTGATTGGGGGGGTTAAGGTCTAATATTTATAAGATTGAGGGCTGAAATTAATGTGAAGATAATTTAAGAACCAAATAGAATCTCTAAAAGAAAATCTACTTTCTGAAATATTTAAGTAACATTTGTCAACATTTTGTCAATATCAGTCCCTAAAGAACTTTTTTGGACATTTTATTTCTAACTACCATATCCAATAAGTGGTAATACCATTCAGATATATATCTGTTTATGTACCATGTGTAGAACCATATTTATACATAAAAAGGATAAAATGAATTCAATTCATAAGAACATATATTTTCCCCTTTAGGGGTGATGTCATTCCTGTGAGAATGCATTTTTTACAGGAACAGTTACTAAATGCATCCTAGCAGATCAGATGGAGGATGATGGACCCACCAATTGGTTAACTCAAAGTGGTAGATATGATCTGAAGAAAATGCACAGGAGTATTTTGTTTTTCTGGAAGAATTAACCATAGGGTTTCTAGTAATAAAATGAAGTTAAGAGGAAGCATGTTGAGAAATCAGTCATCAATATGGTGTTAGAGTAAAATAGCAGGCATAATTAGAGAAACGTAAACAGAAAGGAATAAGGTGATGGGGAGTCAGAAAATTAATTTTGTTCTAGCAAATTGAGTGAAAGTTTTCTACTCCCTGCAGCTTTCTGTTTTTAGAAAACGCTTAAAAACCCTCAATTTAAAGTCTCCCAATAAAGAAGATGCTATCCAATAGTCTAAAGAAGATGATATCCAAAGGTCAAAAGAAGGTGATGTATGTCCTCTAAATTAAGAAACATAAATCTGAAGGTCAACACCTTGGGATTTTACTGCTTTCCTGGTTATTACAGTGCCCGATAAGGTCCTTTCCTTAAAATGGCAAGGGTGGATTTTTTAAATTTCCATATTCAGGGAATTAATAATTAGAAAAGTTGTTTGTACCTGTTTATTGATAAAACTGTTATAGCTAGTCATATCTGTTTACAGTAGAGGAGTGCCTAAATGCATGAGGGAGTCTGTTATTTAATCCATAAGGAAGGTATGCCATCAAGGCTTATGGCAATCAATGCCTTAGACCATGAAAGTACGAGTGTCAGAGCTTTGCCAATATTTGGTTTTTGAATTCAATTTTTTCTACTTCTTATTGAGGATTGGGAGTAGGAACAATGAAGTTTTTGAGTACAAAGTAAAGCCTTAAAGTATTTAATAACATTCTCAGTGAACAGTAGTTCTCAAAATAAGCAAACAATGACCAAGCATACTAAAACATGCCTATTATTTGTATAAATGTTAATCTTTATTTTTTACCTGGGAGGCTCAGAAGAGGAGAATTAACTTAGTCAGATGAGCTGGTTTAAATTCAGGAAAAGTCTCATGTTCCAAGACTTAGATAAAATATTTAATTGCATAGCCTCCTTGGTAAGTTCTAGTTTTTTTTTAAGAGTAAACCATTATAAAACAAAATTAAATCAGGATTATCATAGGAAATCCACAAAATGTCTGTGCAGACTCTAGATAATTTTCTTACAGAGATTACACAATGGATTTTTTTTTCTTTATTAGATAAAGGAGTGATCCTAGGTTCAGCACATTACAGTGTTGGATGGTGATAAGTGAAGAAGAGCAGAGTAGTATGGGAACTTTCTATTATTTTTATTTTTTGAGTTGTGCTCTCACTCTGCCACCCAGGCTAAAGTGCAATGGCACCCTCATGGCTCACTGCAGCTCGACCTCCTAGGCTCAGGCAATCCTCCCACCTCAGACTCCCTAGTAGCTGGGGACTACAATTGTGTGCCACCTCCCCTGGATAATTTCTTTTTTCTTTTTTTGTAGAGTTGAGGTCTTTCTGTGTTGCTTAAGTTGCCTGAAGAAATCCTCCCACTTCAGCTTCCTAAAGTGCTGGGATTACAGGTGTGAGCCACTTTGCCGAGCCAACTCTAAGGTTATTAATTTGTCCATAAAATGTAATGAGTTCTCCCAATTGGCTTGAAATTTAGACTGTTAGAAGCAAAAATCTTTTTGTAAAAAACTATTATACCAGTTTTTGTGCTTAAACATGAGTATGATTTTAATCTGAAAAGCATACAATTGTTGAAATGTATTTACATTATATTTTTAACTTAGGTGCAATAAACTTAGAAAGATGTACTTTCTTCTAGATTTTTTTGGCTTAAACTTATTAAACAAAAGTATTTCACAATAAAATAATCAAATTTTGAATATTGACAAACCAATGATTATTTTTATTATTCTCTCCTTATTTTTTGAATAAAACCAAGTAGCAATTACTTGGAAGACTTTCCAGGAAACCAAAAATTGATTACACATAAAACGATATCTTAACAGTTCTATTACTTCCAAATTGGGACCTAAATTTGAGAAAGGCAAAATTGAATATTGCCAGAAGAAACAACATCTAAATACAATACTGTGTTTTTGTAAACATATCACAACAAGGACCAAAGACTAATAGGAACTTTTAACATTAAAAAATAACAAAATTTGGGTCCGTGTGGTGGCTCACACCTGTAATTCTAACATTTCAGGAGGCTAATGAGGACAAATAACTTAAGCCCAGGAGTTCCAGACTAGCCTTGGCAACACAATAAGACTTTGACTCCAAAACAAAATTTTAAAATGTAGCTGGGGGTGGTGGTGTATGCCCGTAGTTCACCTGAGCCCAAGAGGTCTAGGATGCAGTGAGCTGTGATTGTGCCACTGCACTCCATCCTGAGCAACACTGTAAGATCCTGAGTAAAAAAGAAAAAAGAAGAAAAAAATGCTAAAACGCATCAAGAACAAGGTTAACAGAATTGAATAGATTACTGGAAAAAGAAATGATTATCTCTTATCTGAGCACAGAGTAACATAGTCAATTTACATAAAAAGGGACATTCTAATTTATTAATGTGTATGACTGATGTGAAAAATTGCAGTAAAGAATTTACTATGTTTCTGTGTATACATTTATATATATAAAGATACATAAATATACAAATAGATGATAAATTTAAGTAAAGCCTTAAAGTATAATTAACATATAAGTACATTAAATAGAACCTAATAAAGTATTAAAATTTCCTTAATGAACAAATAATAATAGTTATTTTGTATATATTCATGTTTCTCTGTAAGCATTAAACCAAATGTTCAATCATTTATATTAATTACCATGTTCAGCCATGCTGATAATTCTTTATTTTTTTTATTTTTTATTTTTCTTGAGTTGAAGTCTCACTCTGTCACTCAGACTGGAGTGCAGTGGCATGCTCACGGCCAACCCAGCATTGACCTGCTGGACTCAGGCCATCCTTCCCCCTCAGCCTTCCCAGTAGCCGGAACTACAGGTGCACGTTACCATGCCCAGCTAATTGTTTTGTTTTGTTTTATTATAGAGATGAAGTCTTGCCAAGTTGCCCGGGCTATTCTTGAACCTTTGGGCTCAGGCAATCCCCTCACCTTATTGCTAATTCTTTATATAAATATTCCTATTCAATTATTGGTATGATTTTATTCTCCTGACTGGACCCTGACTAATACAAGCACCAAATTAATTTAGTACTAATTCGACATGATTGGATCCGGCATTGTCAATATATTTTCTCAGGTTTGAATGTAAAAAAGTCTATATTACAAAGCATGCTTAATATTTATAAAAAAACAAAAAGCACAACCTATATACCCCAAGCCTGTCTGAAAAATTAAAATTAAATGCATATATCTTCACACTAAATATTGCAATTCTAGTTAAAACCAAGGATAAAAAGAATTTTAAGAAAATAAATATACAGAGCATCTTTTTATTTTTTATTTATTTATTTTAAAGATGTGGGGTACAATTCAAGCAGAATGTCTTCAACGTTGTTTTATTTAATTCTCCAGGGATCACCTAGATAATTGTTACCAATATCTGCAAAAGGTAATAATATTTAAACCTTGGCAAGAAAATGGTCTTCTGGATAAAATCTAAAACTTTGCCTACATAGATATAGTTTCTTACTTAAAATTCCTGGTACCATAGCAACAGTTTGTATGGTGAGCTCTGACTGGACAGATCTGTTACATAATTGCATGAATACCTCTCATTCTTTACTCTCTGAAGACACCACTTTCGCTGTGATCATTTGGAAGAATCAGAAATTAAAGAATGCAGGGTTATGTTCACTTTCCTAAAGATCAGATTTTCAACAACTGATTAACAAATCCACCCAATTATTCATTTTCAAGAAGTAAATACAAAATATTTACAATTGGGAAGGTGCATTGCAAGCTCTCAGTGGGTTACAGGGTATGGTCAGAGATATATAACATATATAAGATGCAAAGATATATAAAATATAGCTCTCAGCCGGGCTCGGTGGCTCAGCCTATAATCCTGCGTCTTTGGGAGGCTGAGGTGAGTGGATTGCCTGAGCCCGTGGGTTCGAGACCCGCCTGGGCAGCGAGACCTCATCTCTACAATAAATCAAAAAATCAGCCGGGCGTGGTAGCGCCTGCCTGTAATTCCGGCTACTCGGAAGGCTGAGGTGGAAGGATCGCCGGAGCCCAGCAGGTCGAGGCTGCGGTGGCTGGGAGCGGCCACTGCACTCCAGTCTGGGCGACAGAGTGAGACTCCAACTCAAAAAAAATAAAAAATAAAATATAACTCTCATCTGCACATAATTTCAATACAAATAGATTATGGAAGAAAAAAAGTTTATATTACAGTTTTCTTTCCATTCCCCAAGGAACCCCTTTCAACCTGAAACCTGAGTCCAACGATGTGCACAGATTTTTATGTTAATTAAATTCTAAGGAGCTCAAACTGGAAATAACACTCAGATGCTGACCACAAAGAGACTAACTTGGCTAAAGAAAATAAGGTTTGGGAGGTAAAGTAAAGTGTGGGTATCACAGAAGTATTAAAAATTTGAGGACTAAAATCCAGATATTTGAGTTTTAGGGCAGGCCATGTGGCATATGCCAACGGAAAAACCAGTATTCCTTAGTGTTTAAGAGGTATGATCCCTGGAGACAGCATTCTTATCCTGGATTTGCTACTTATTAGTTAAGTAACCTTGAACAAGTTAACTAATCTCTCTCTACTTGTAAAATGAGTATAATAACAACAATGACAAACCCCTAAGACTAGTAATGACCTTCAAATGAGGTTGTTAGGTAAGTCACTTACAAGTGTCTGGCACACTTAAGCGTTTATTCAATAAGCAATAACTTTAATTATTACAGAAATTTGCTTTAGGAAATATCTTAGAGGAAATATTTTCCACCCTTTAACCACAGTCAGCAATTTTAAAAATTCCCCTACAAATAAATTATTCAGCCTCTGTTTAGTCACATGTAACAATGGGGCACTTTGATTTCAGGATTGCTCTTCAGCAGGTGGGAGTTTTAACACAATAATCCGAAGTCCTTGGTGTTCAATGTGTGTCTTCAGCCAAGAATTTAGAGCAGTCTTTCTCAACTAGGTTATATGAGTGGATTAAACCCTATAAAGAGTGATGTAAATGACTATTTTCTAAATACTTTCAAAGGTGGTGCATGCATAGTACCATCCTGGGTGCCTAAGAGGGACTTTAATTCACTGCATCCTATGGGTGCATTGGGAGATTTGGGAATTAATTCTACTACAGAAATATGGATGTGAAAGGTTGATTTAGAGTTCTAAACCTGTCATTCCTTTTTTAAAAAAAATTTTCCAATACTTTTAGAAGTGGTAGGCCAATATTATTCAGTATTAGTGGAAATCTGTGGTCCTCAAATGCTTTCTATCAATGGGTACTTCATTAACAGTGAGCAGGAGATTGATTATCTCTTTCATGAGTGTATGATATGGACTGTTGAATTTTTAAGCATTAATATTTACACAATATTCATTGGAGTCCACTAAAGTTAGGGCAGATACCCATCACTAAGTTCTTCTTTATCTTTCTCAAAGATATGCAGTCTAATTATGAAAGCACATGAGCTATGGGAATGAGAAAAATGCAAATATTTCATAAAATATTGAATATTACTTTGCTAACAGCACCCAAGGTAAGATAGTAAGATTATGACTATCAAAGACAACTAGAACTTTGACCCAAATGGCTTCATGGTAGGACTAGCAGAGACTGGAACCATCCCCTAGCTAGTCATTCATTTCTAATTGTGTGATCTGATCGATATATCTAGCAATGATCAGAATCACCACTTTGGCTTCTTGATCTGCAGAACAAACAAATTGAAGTAGACGCAAAAAGGTCCTGCCTATCTTATCCTCAGTGAACTAGAAGTTGCTGCTCTCACTTTTCTGAAGATTGACTCCTCACTGTCACTTTTTTTGCTCATTTCTGATTCCCAGTGTCATAACACCATTTCTGATTTAGAGTCTATTTCACTTACCTGCTTCCTGGCTTCAAGGGAATCTCAGTATGAAGTCTTCCAATTTCTTTCCTGAAAGTTAAACAAATGTTGGAAAATTATCAAATTACATGACACATCCATCAAATGGCCTGAGGTAATGATCTACACCATTTTATAAGTCTAAACAAACATGTGGCAAGACGATCAGAACTTTAAAAGAATATATATTAGAGGATTAACTGCAAAGAGATCTAAGAATGAATTCCATTGAAGGGCTTGTTTCTGTTTCTTTGAGAGATGGAATCTATGAGTCTAAAAACCAAAGTGTGGATTTCTGGTATCATTTCTCTCATCAGATAAAAATGAGCTAATAAAAATTGCTGTCAGATAGTGGGGAAGATGGCAGCCGAACAGTCAGACTATGTGAGTCCCCGTGTGAGTAAGTGAGTGTAAGGAAAATTTTGTTTATGTGCTGGTGAGCAAGTGGGCATGTGAGTGGCTGACTGAGTGAGGGTTAGAGAGCAAGTAGCCAGGGCTCTCTTGGTACAGTGGCTGGTGCCCCAGCTGCTGGGCTTGGACTCTAGTGATTCCTGGGATGCAGAAGCTGAGTGCCATTTTTTTAAAAATCAGCAAAACCCTTCCTGGGAAGAAAAAGCTGGGAGACTGACTAAGTGGGGGCTCGTGAGCAAGTGACCAGGGCCTTCCTGGTGCAGCAGCTGGTGCTACAGCTTCTCTGCTTGGTCCCTGGAGCTTCCCAGGTCGCAGAAGCCGAGCATCAACTTTTTTAATGAACAAAGTTCTCCTGTGAAGAAGCAGCGGGGAGAGACTATTAGCTCCAGGCTATGCCTCACAAATGCATCAAGAGAGACTGCCAGCTCTAGGCTTTGCCTCACCACTTCAGCACCTGGTCAGACACTGACAGCAGAGGCTGCAGAGGGAGCCCAGAGGCAGAGACCCAGCAGAGAGGACAAGAGATGCACCCTGCCACCATCGTGAAAGCAGGGCAGGAAAGTGCTCCCACTTGCTCACCACAGAGTAACAGACCTGACCTCTGTGACTGGCAGATCAACAACTCAGGCATTGCTCGATCATGACTCAGAGGGAATATCCTGAAAGTACAAACCTCAAAGGGACCTGATGAATGCTGGGTCCCAGGAACCCCGCCCTCTGCCCTGATCCAGTCGTGGGACAAAGGGTGTGGCCAGAAAAGGAAGGACTCCAAAGAGATCAGTGGTGAGTCTGGGGCTAACCCCAACCCCCTCCTCCCTAGCAATCCTCTGAACATCAGACCCACACAGTTGGACCATGACTGAGAGAGACAAAACCTGGAGGTCAGTTGCAATAGAACTCCATTTCAGGATAGGCCTGGCTGGAGAAGCCCCCATGAGTACAAACTTGAACTTGAAAAGAGACAATCCTGCGCCTCCCCACTGGAGGCAATCTCCCTGACCATACAGAGTAGGCAGGGAGGACTGCAGCCCCACCCACCCCACTGTCTCTCCTCCTTCCCTGCTCTGTACACTGGGGAGAGAAAGAAAGAGGTGGAAGTTCTGCAGGAGAGAGCAAAAGACAGGAAAAATTACAGAGCCTGCCACAAGAGAGCAGGGCTTTTCGCTCTCTCTCTCTCTCTTTTTTTTTAACCTTTTTTAATCTTCAAAAATTTTTGACCTGTTTGTTTGTTAGTTCATCTATTTTTAAAATAATTTTCATTTTTGCATGATTGTGTATGGGAGGATCTGAACTGCATTCTCCCATTTTCTTTTTCTTTTTTTCTTTTCTTTTTCTCCTTTTATTTTTAGTTTTCTGTTTATGTGTGTATGTGAATGACTGAGTGTTCATCTTTCTGTTTTTTTGTTGGTCGTGGTTTGTTATTGCTATTTTGTTCTTCTCTTTTTTATTTTAGTTTTTTTTAGTTTAAGGTGTGTGTCAACACATGTGTAAAGGTTCAATCTGAATTCCTTTTTTTGTTTTTTCCATCTTTCTGTTTTGCTTCTCCATTCATTTTGTGCGAGGTATATGTGTGTGTGAGTTTAGTTCTCCTGGGGGTTTTGTTGTTGCTGTTGTTGTTTTGTTTCACTTTGTTGTTATTGCAGTTTGTGTTGGGGTATGTATGAATGTCTGTGTGTGTGTGTGTGTGTGTGTGTGTGTGTGTGTGTGTGTGTTCAATTGTTTTTTGCTTTATGCTTTCATTGTTCTGGGTTTTTTTTTTTTCTTTCTTTCTTTCTTTTTTAAAAATTCTTACCCATCACATCTCATTCTATTTTTCTCTGTGTTCCTCGTTGCTGTCACCATATCTTGGGCTCAGGAGGTACACACACATACCCATTGCATCATTATATAGAGTGGTGGTGAGGAGGGGGTCCTGGGGAACACATACCATAATCAGTGAACATTGTAACTTGCAAGTAGCCTCTGAATCCTAGCTTCCCATCTCCTACCTTATTCAACTTTCAAAACTACAAGACACAGCAAGATTCCTATCCACAGTCCTGTTTCAAAATAGAACAAATCCAAAGACCAGAGCAGGGAAGAATAGAGGACTGAGCAAGCATCAGGGGAGAAAGCTACTCTGATTAACACTCAATAACAAAACTAAAGGGAAAAGCAAGAGATCTGTCACAAATGAGGAAAACCAAAAGAAGACAACAGATAATTTCAAGTGTAACAAAGAGAAAACTCCTTAAAAATCAGAACTTGGAGCCCAAACAATGGAAGTCACCAATGACTGGCCCCAGAACATGGCAGGGATTAGGGAATGGATGAAAAGAGTGAATAAGACCCAAGAAAGACAAGATGCAACACTGAGAAAACTTGTAACAGAGATTTTGGTAATAAAAAATTTCATCCAGGAAATAAATAACAAGATGACAAGCATGGAAAACAGAATTAATCTAGCTGAAGAAAGAATCTCAGAACTTGAAGACCAGAACATGGAATTAACTCAATCTGTAAAAAACACAGAAGGAAAATTAATAAAGAAAGAACAAAGCCTACAAGAGATGTGCAATTATATCAAGAGACTGAACCTATGCCTGATTGGTATCCCAGAAGAAGAAAGGGAGAACACCTTGGAGCAAGTATTGGGGAAAATAATCCAAAAAAACTTTCCTCATCTCACCAGATATAGAGAACCCCCACAAGACATCAAATAAGAAGATCAACTCCTAGACACATAGTAATTTGCCTACACAAGTAGGCACAAAAGAAAAAATCCTAAAGGCAATAAGAGAGAAAGGTCAAACTAACTATTGAGGAAAACCAATCAGAATAGCAGCAGACCTTTTGGGGTCCAGCCCCTTTTGCCAGGTTGTGAGATCTCCTGAAGGAAAGACGGATAGGCAAAAGACGGACACAATATTCCCGGACACCTTCTTCCTGAGCAGATGACCTCCTTTATTAGTTAACAGGAAGCTTTTATAGCATTTGTAAAAGGGGCAAGACAAAGATAATTCCTTCACGTACATATGTTTTAAAAGTTACCACCATCTAGAGGTCTTTAGAAGAAACGAATAAGCCAAAAACAGTATCTACTTTCAGTTAATGAGTCTTGAGATAAGTGTAAAAGGAGTTTCACTTAAACTAAACATCATGCATACAAGGTTTATTTTGATTTCTGTTCCACATCACTAGTCTAATTTAAAAAGCCTTAAAATCACTAGTACAAAACTATAGATTGTACCTAGTGATAGTAGGAACATGAAGCCCATTAACTTGACCAAACAACAGTGGCTAGCATTTAAAGAATAACTATGAAAGTCACTTACTGTGAAAATACATACACTAATCTTTACTCTGGTTAAACATATAAAGTGAATGAAACATAATGAAATAAAACTAACACAACTAAAATTATTATGGTTGCAAATTGCCAATGAGCTTTTAAGTTTAGGATAATGGTGATTTGGCTGTTTTCCCTTATGCTTGGCAACCTCCTGGAAAACATCTTTGTCTTAAGATAGGCGGTGGAGCAATTATTATTATCTTTGAGGCACCAGCTTTATCATTGTGTGAACTTAAACTTATGAACTTAAAACAATCTTCAAAGTAGCTATAAAACACTAAACTATAGCACTAAGACTTAATTAATGACACAAAGTAAAAACCTTGTTAAACATAACCAGAGCCTAATAATTTTTGTCAACCCTCATACATATGTATATTGATTATATAAACTTGTATGATATTACATTTACCAATTATGATTAGTACATGGATAAAACAATTATCATGTCTAGAATAGCACTGCCAGCAACTTTCTTCAAAAGAGTCCCAAATTACAGTCCTTGAAGTGCTTCAAGAAAGTTCCCAGGTGCACGGTTCTTCATGTAGCAGTTCTTCTCTTTTGGGGCTTTTACGACCTTCAAAGCTTTTGTAATCGCCTTTCTTGTCCAGGTGTCTTCATTACTCTTCTCTTATCCTGCAGTGTTTATTTCTAAGGAAAACTCAAAAGAAGCTTTTAATGACATTTCCCAGGCCCCCATTTGCTTTCTGTATTTAGTTAATTATCATAAAAGTATCTAATGA
>NW_007258881.1:153235-161713 GCF_000164805.1 Carlito syrichta | reverse complement strand
GAAGGGCCTCAGCTTCCCGGGCTCGCCCTGCGGCCCGGGGTCTTCGGCCCACCGGGACCCTGTCAATCATGTGGACCTCCAAGACTGGCTCCCAACACAGACCTATCATTAGAAACACTACAAGCAAGAAGAGACTGGAGTCCAACATTCAAAGTCCTCAATGATTAACAATTTCAATCAAGAATTTCCTACCCAACCAAGCTCAGCTTCATCAATAATGGAGAATGAAAATCCTTCCCACACATCCAATCCCTAAGAGATTATGCAACTTTCAGACCACCTCTACAGGAGACACTTAAAAAGGTATTAAACACAGAAGAAAGAAAAAAAAGAATGAATACATACTTCCCAAGAGAACAACAGAAACAGAATCAACAGAAAATACAGTGCAAAAACAAACTTAAAAACACACATACATCAACTCCAAAGCCAAAAGAAAGTAAGCAAACAAACAAAAACTTTATAAGAACCTAATGACAGGATTACACAATCACATTTCAATAATCAGTTTGATTGTGAATGGACTAAACATATCACTAAAAAGACACAGAATGGCAAACTGGATAAGAAACCATGACCCAATTATTTGCTGAACCCAGGAAATCATCTCACCATAAGGAACGCACACAGACTCAAAGTTAAAGGATAGAAAATGAGTTTCCAGGCAAATGAATCACAAAAGAAGGAAGAAGTTGCTATTTTAATATCAGACAAAACAACCTTTAAGTTATCAAAAATTTAAAAATGATGATGATAAAATTTTCAATCCATCAACCAGAAATATCCATCCTAAACATATATGCACCCAATATAAGAGCACCAGCATTTATAAAGCATTACTAAGTAAACTAAAAAAAGATATTGACTCTAAGACTATTATAGCGGGGACTTGAATACCCCACTAACAACCCTAGATAGAACATTGAGGCAAAAAATCAACAGGGAGCTCCAGAATCTAAACTTGACACTCGACCAAATGGAGTTAAAAGATACCTACAGATTATTCCACCCAACAACCATAGAATATACATTCTACTCATCACCACATGGAACATACTCCAAGATTGATCACATCCTTGGCCATAAATCAAGCATAAACAAATTCTATAAGGATGAAATATGGCCATGAACCTTCACAGACCACAGTGGAATAAAAATAAATATCAACACCAGCAAAATTTCCCCAAAATCCACAAAGACAAGGACACTAAACACCATGATGCTGAACAATGACTGGGTCAACACTGAAATCAAAGCAGAAATTAAAAATTCCTGGGAAAAAATTAAAATGAGAAAACATCTTATGAAAACCTCAAGGATGTCATGAAATCAGTTCTAAGGGGAATTAATTTCCCTTATCATCATCAATTTATTTCCCACTCAAGAAAATGGGAAGATCACAAGTTGAGAACCTAAAAAAATCACCTAAGGGAGCAAGAAAGAAAAGACCACCAAAACCCTAACTTTAGCAGAAGAATCCAAATCACTAAAATAAGAACCCAAATTTGAACATAGAAGACAAAAATAACATAGAAAATATCAACAAAACAAAAAGCTGGTTCTTTGAAAAAATTAACAAGATTGAAAGACCCCTAGTCAGAATGACCAAGAAAAAGAGAGAAAAAGCCCAAATAAACACAATCTGTAATACAAAAGATCAAATCACATCTGACCCCAAAGAAATACAAAGATTATCGGAGATTACTATATACACCTATATGAAAACAAACTTGATAACCTAAATTAAATGGAGGACACATCACACAACCTCCCCAGGTTGAAACAAGATGATATTGAGACACCAAATAGACCAATAACAATCCAGGAAATTGACTCTATCATAAGAAAACTACCTACAAAAAAAAAAAAGCCCTGGACTAGATAGCTTTCCGCAGAATTCTACAAAACATACAAGGAGGAACTGATACAATCCTATTGAAAGTATTCCAGGCAATTGAGAAAGATGCAATTCTCCCCAAATTATTTTTAAAAGCTAACATCACACTGATACCCAAACTTGTTAAAGATCCAACAAAAAAAGAAAACTACAGGCCAATATCCCTTATGAACAAGGATGCAAAATTCCTCAACAAGATTCCTCAACAAGACTCTAGCATTTCAGATCCAAAAACACATTTCAAAAATTATCCACCATGACCAAGAAGGCCTCATCCCCAGGATACAGGGTTGGTTCAATATTTGCAAGATCATAAATGTAATTAAATACATCAACAGATGTAAAAAAAAAAAAAAAAGAACCACATGATTATCTCATTAGATGCAGAAAAAACTTTTGATAAAATCCAGCATCCCTTCTTAAAAGTTTTTGATAAAATCCAGCATCCCTTAAAAACACCGGAACACCTAGGTATAGAAGGAACATACCTCAAAATATTAAGTGCCATCTACGATGAACAGCTATCATACTGCTAAATGGAAAGAAATTGGAAACATTTCCCCTGAAAACTGGAACAAGACAAGGCTGTCCACTCTCACCCCTCTTGTTCGACACTGTGTTGGAAGTCCTAGCTAGAGCAATTAGACAAGAGAAGGAAACCAGGAGTATCCAAACAGAAAAAGAGGAAGTCAAGTTATTCCTCTTTGCTGATGATATTATCCTATACCTCGAAAATCCAAAAGAATCTGTCAAAACCTGTTTGCACTTATAAAGGACTTTAGCAAAGTGTTGAGGTACAAAATGAATGTGCAAAAGACAGTTGCATTCTTATACATCAAAAACAAGCAGGCAGAGAACCAAATAAAAAGCACAATCCCATTCACAAATGCCACAATAAAAAAATACCTTGGCATCTTCCTAACCAGAGTAGGGAAGACCTTTACCATGAGAGCTACAAAACACTGCTCAAAGAAATTCAAGAAGACACAAACAAATGGAAAAATACTCCATGCTCATGGATAGGAAGAATCAACATTGTTAAGATGTCCATCCTCAAAGACCTAAACATAAAACCTCAAATATAAGAATCTTAGAAAATGCAGGAGACACCCTTATGGAAACTGGAACTGGCAACCAATTCCTGATCAGAACCCTAAGTGCCCATACCATAAGAAATGAGATAGACAAGTGGGACCTCATCAAGTTGATGAGCTTATGCAAAGCAAAAGAAACCATCAAGTAAGCAAGAGATAGCCCAAAGAATGGGAAAAAATATTTGCCAACTGTATATCTGAAAATGCCTAACATCTAGGATCTACAAGGAACTCAAACATGCTGAAAGTAAAAAAACAAACAGCCCCATCAAAAAGTGGACAAAAGACATGAATAGACACTCTAAAAAAAAAAAAAGATATATTGGCAGCCAACAGACTCATGAAAAAGTACTCAACCTCACTCATGACCAGAGAAATGCAAATCAAAACCACATTGAGATACCACCTAACCCCAGTAAGAATAGCCATCATTAACTTAAAAAAAAAAAAAAAACAGTTACTGGTGAGGATGTGAAGAAAAAGGAACGCTTCTACACTGCTGGTGGGAATGCAAACTAGTGCAACCTCTTTAGAAGACAGTGTGGCAATTTCTGAAAGAACTAGAAATTGACCTTCCATATGACCCAGCAATTCCCCTATTGGGAATATACCCGGAGGAACTCAAATCATTCTACAAAAAAGATATACCTGCACACATATGTTTATTGCAGCTCTATTCACAATAGCAAAAACATGGAACCAACCACACTTCCCATCGAAACTATACTGGATTTTTAAAAGGTGGTACATATATGCAATGGAATATTATGCAGCTGTAAAAAATGACAAACATATGGACTTCACAGCAACTTGGATGAATATAGAGCCGATCATACTTAGTAATTTATCACAGAAACAAAGAAGAGAGTACCATATGTTCTCACACATAAGCGGACCTTGAACAATTATCATAATACTATAAGAAAGGTATTGGCAATAGAGGGAAACTGCTAGGGGAGTGGGGATGAGATTAGCAGTTGAGGGAAACTGCTAGGGGAGGGAAGAGCACATCCCATCAACAAGGGTACCTGCATAATCAACGTCTGTATGTCTAACCCTGAATTGTACCTCACATCTTTAAAATAAAGTTTTTTTTAAAAAGAGATGTCCATCCTACCAAAGGTAATCTACAAGATTCAATTCAATACCCATTAAATTACCAACATCATTCCTCTCAGACCTGGAAATGACAATACAGAAATTTATACGGAAACATAAATGACCAAGAAGAGCCAAAACAATCCTTAGCAAAAGAAACAAAGCAAGGGGTACCACACTTCCAGACTTCAAACTTTACTATAAGACTACAGTAATCAAAAGAGCCTGGTATCGGTATAAGAAGAGGCACATAGACCGATGGAACAGGATAGAGATTCCAGAAGCAAAGTCTCAATTTCTCAACCAACTCATTTTTGACAAAGCCTCCAACAACAACCACTGGGAAGAGGAGAACCTGTTCAGTAAACGGTGCTGGGGAAACTGGCTGACCACATGCAGAAGATTGAAACAGGACACCTACCTATCACCGTACACAAAAATTAACTCTAAATGAATCAAAGACCTAAACGTAAAATCTTGAACTATAAGAATCTTAGAGAAGTGTCTATTCATGTCTTTTGCCCACTTTTTAAAGAGACTGTTTGTTTGTTTTTCCTTTTGGTGCATTTGAGATCCTTGTAGATCCTAGATTTTAGTTAGACTTTTGTCAGATACACAGTTGGCAAATATTTTTTCCCATTCTATGGGCTGTCTCCCCGCTCTCTTGATGGTTTCTTTGGCTTTGCAGAAGCTTGTCAGTTTAACGAGGTCCCACTTGTCTATCTTATCTCTTATGGCCTGGGCACTTCGGGTTTTGATCAGGAATCGGTTGCCAGTTCCAACTTCCATAAGGGTGTTTGCTGCATTTTCTAAGGTTCTTACAGTGTGAGGTTTTACATTTAGGTCTTGATCCATTTAGAGTTAATTTTTGTTTATGGTGATAGGTAGGGGTCCTGTTTCAATCTTCTGCATGTGGTCAGCCAGTTTTCCCAGCACCATTTACTTAATAGGTTCTCCTCTCCCCAGTGGTTGTTATTGGAGGCTTTGTCAAAGATAAGTTGATTGAGGAATTGAGGCTTTGCTTCCAGAATCTCTATTCTGTTCCATTGATCTATGTGCCTATTCTTGTACCAATACCAGACTGTTTTGATTACTGTAGTCTTATAGTAAAATTTGAAATCTGGAAGTGTGATGCTTCCTGCTTTGTTTCTTTTGCTAAGGATTTTTTTGGCTATTTGTAGTCATTTATGTTTCCATATAAATTTCTGTATTGTCATTTCCAGGTCTGAGAGGAATGGTGTTTGTAACTTAATGGGTATTGCACTGAATCAAAAGAAGATATACGGGTGACCAACAGACACATGAAAAAAATGCTCAGCCTCACTCATCATTAGAGAAATACCAATCAAAACCACATTGAGATACCTGCTAATCCCAGTAAGAATGGCCATCATTAATAAAAAAACACCAACAGATGCTGGTGAGGATGTGGAGAAAAAGGAACACTTCTACACTGCTGATGGGAATGCAGACTAGTACCACCTCTTTGGAAGACAGTGTGGTGATTTCTGAAGGAACTAGAAATTGACCTTCCAGATGACCCAGCAATTCCCCTATTGGGAATATACCCAAAGGAACTCAAATCATTCTACAAAAAAGATACTTGCACATGTATGTATGTTGCAGCTCTATTCACAATAGCAAAAACATGGAACCAACCGTGTTGCCCATTGAAGCTGTACTGGATTTAAAAAATGTGCTACATATATACAATGGAATATTATGCAGCCATAAAGAAGGACAAATATATGGACTTTGCAGCAACTTGGATGGATTTGGAGTCAATCTTACTCAGTGATTTATCAGTTTGGTTTTCTGTCTGAGTTGTTGAGAGAGTTTTGAGAGATAATTACTGCAAAACAAACTTTGAAAAGTACTGTTACAGCCTAAATATTTTTTCTCTTTCTCTTAGTTGCCTTTTCTTAAATTTTCATATTAAATTAGCAAATGATGATACTTTTATAAAATTGAGCTTTGCTCTGAAAAAGGTCCCAAATCTGGTACTTGCCCACTCTTGGTCCCTCCACTCACTTTTTGTTTGTTTGTTTGTTTTTGGAGACAGAGTCTGTTGCCCAGACTGATGCAGTGGCATAATCATAGCTCACTGTAACCTGGAACTCCTCATTTTAGAGGCAGAAACTGAGGAGAGTTTTATTAAGCTGGGTTAAGTCATCATTGGAACACTCAACATTAGTTCAATTAACAGGGTTTATCTGGGCTAATCCACCAGCCATAGATGTAGTTTTTTGTTTGTTTTTTGAGTTGGAGTCTCACTCCGTCGCCCAGGCTGGATTGCAGTGGCACACTCATGGTCACCCCAGTGTCGACCTGCTGGGCTCCAGCGATCCTTCCACCTCAGCCTTCCAAGTAGCTGGAGCTACAGGTGAGTGCTATCATGCCCAGCTAATTTTTTTGATTTTATTGTAGAGACTAGGTCTCGCCAAGTTGCCTGGGCTGGTCTCGACCATGCGGGTTCAGGCAAATCCACTCGCCTTGGCCTCCCAGAAGGATTACAGGCTGAGCCACCAAGCCCCGCCATGAATGCAGTTTTTTGGGGTTTTTTTGAGTTGGAGTCTCATTCTGTCGCCCAGACTGGAGTGCAGTGGCCGCTCCCGGCCACCGCAGCCTCGACCTGCTGGGCTCCGTTGATCCTTCTGCCTCAGCCTTCCGAGTAGCCGGAATTAGAGGCATGTGCTACCATGCCCGGCTGATTTTTTTTTTGATTTGTTGTAGAGATGAGGTCTCGCCTGCCCAGGCGGGTCTCGAACCCACGGGCTCAGGCAATCCACTCACCTCAGCCTCCCAAGGGCGCGGGATTACAGGCTGAGCCACCGAGCCCGGCTATGAATGAAGTTTTTAAAAGACAGCATTTATGTTATTATGGTAGATAACCTAAGGGGAGTTTGAATGTATTATGCTACATTTTCTCTTCTGTAGATTTGAATCATATAACTAAAAGAGTCACGCACTACCCAGATTCAATACTCACCTGTAAACAGTCACATAAACTTATCTAAAGGAACTTATATTACAATTAGCTAACCTCCTAGACTTTCTCAGCATTATAAAAACAGTATCTACTTCAATACATTTAGCCATCTTCAATAATACACTTTGGAGCACTCTCGAGTATACAAAGTGAAAAATAAGAAGGGGCAGTATACAACATGGTGTCAAGATTGCAGACTTTGACATCAGAATCCTTAGTTTATTTTAATTTGTGTATTTGTAAGAACTTCATTTAGTCTTCTGGAAATCTTTACACCATTTTATTATTTTAAATAATAATTTAAAATGTGTGAATTCTACACAACACTAGGTCAGATGTCAAACCTTTGGGAAAGCTAAATCAAGACATCTGCCAATTTTTGTTTGCTTTTTGTTTTTTGTTTGAGTTGGAGTCTCACTCTGTCACCCAGGCTAAAGTGCAGTGGCACACTCATGGCCACCCCAGCTTCGACCTGCTGGGCTCCGGCAATCCTTCTGCCTCAGCCTTCCAAGTAGCCGGAACTACAGGCAAGTGCTACCACGTCCGACTAATTTTTATTTATTGTAGAGACGAGGTCTCACCAAGTTGCCCAGGCTGGTCTCGAACTCATGGGCTCAGGCAATCCACTCGCCCCAGCCTCCCAAAGTGCTGGGATTACAGGCTGAGCCACCAAGCCCAGCTTGCCATTGCTAAAGAGTAAAGATGTCTCAATGAAATGGAAGGTTTTCCAGGGGAGGATCATATGTCCAGTTACACATATTTGCAAAAATTCTTGTTAGAGTCACTAGTTCCCCGTTCTAGTTCTCTTTAAAAGTTTGCATATTCAAAAAAAAGTTTGCATATTCAATTATCACTGCACCTTCCATGTGATTGGATTTGAGTGCTGAATCATATTAACCAAATCAACAAGAATCAAATGTATAAAAGTCACAATGCTGTTATATTAATTTACAGTTAGAAAATATAACTTTCGATGGAATGGTATGCAGCCATAAAGAACAAAATTATGAACTTCACACCAACTTGGGTGGATTTAGAGTCTACCATAATCAGTGATCTATCACAGAAACAAAGAACTGAATACCCCATGTTCTCACTCACAAGTGGACCCTGAACATTTATCATAATATTACATGAAAGGGATTGGCAGTGGCAGGTCACTGCCAAGGCAGAGAAGTAGAAGGAGGCACATAGCACTAATAAGGGTACTTGATCCCAAACCAGGTGAAGTGAGGATCAATGAGAGACCCAAACTTCACCTGTATGATGACCACTTATGCCTAACCCTGTATTGTACCCCACATCTTAAAGAAAAAAAAATTAAACTGAAAACAAAAAGGCCAGGCTCGGTGGCTCAGCCTGTAATCCCAGCGCTTTGGGAGGCCGAGGTGAGTGGATTG
>NW_007258881.1:149461-153215 GCF_000164805.1 Carlito syrichta | reverse complement strand
CAATAAATCAAAAAATCAGCTGGGCGTGGTGGTGCATGCCTGTAGTTCCGGCTACTTGGAAGGCTGAGGCGGAAGGATTGCTGGAGCCCAGCAGGCCAAGGCTGCGGTGGCCGGGAACCGCTACTGCACTCCAGTCTGGGTGACTGAGTGTGACTCCAACTCAAAAAATAAAATAAAATAAATTGGCTGGAGCCGGGCTCGGTGGCTCAGCCTGTAATCCCGCGCCTTTGGGAGGCTGAGGTGAGCGGATTGCCTGAGCCCGTGGGTTCGAGACCCGCCTGGGCAGCAAGACCTCATCTCTACAATAAATCAAAAAATCAGCCGGGCGTGGTAGCTCATGCCTGTAATTCCAGCTACTCGGAAGGCGGAGGCGGAAGGATCGCCGGAGCCCAGCAGGCAAGGCTGCGGTGGCCGGGAGCGGCCACTGCACTCCAGTCTGGGTTGCAGAGTGAGACTCCAACTGAAAAAAAAAGAAAAGAAAAGAAAAAAGAAGGAAGGAAGGAAAGAAAAGAAAGAAAGAAAGGAAGAAGGAAGGAAGGAAGAAAAAGAAAGAGAAAGAAAGAAAGAGAGAGAGAAAGAAGGAGAGAAAACTTTCAAGTGGACTAAATAGATACTGGTGTTCCCTGATCAGGACATATTCTTTATGAAAGATAAAATCTTAAATCCCCCGATTTCAAAACTTATAACAACGCTATAGTAATCAAGACAATGTGGCTCTGGCTTAGCCTCTTACTGGAATAGAAGTTTTATATGGGTCAATAAAATAAAATTGTGAGTTCAGAAATAAACTCAGAGATCTATAGCCATTTGATTTTGACAAGAGTGCCAGTCATTTGGCGGGGAAAGAGTAGACTCTTCAACAGATGGAGCCAGGATACTGCATGTGCACATGTAAAAGAATGAAAATGTAGGGGGGGAAAAGGAATAAAGTTGGACATCGAGTTAATAGTTTGTTTAAATTAAAGTGCCTCAATAGACATTTCTCCAAAGAAGATATGTCAAAGGACTTAAACAGGCGATATAAAAATGACCTCCACAGAAGATACATAAATGGCCAACAAGTACATGAAAAGATGTTAAACATTATTAGTCATTAAGGAAATATAAATCAAAACTATAGTGAAATACTACTTTCTAACTGCTTAGGATGGCAGCAACAATTTTTTTACTTTTTGAGTCGGAGTCTCTCTCTCCCAAGCTGGAGTGCAGTGGCATGCTCACAGCTACCGCAGCCTCAACCTGCTGGGCTAAGACAATCCTTCTGCCACCACACCTGGCTAATTTTTTAATTTATTCTAGAGATGAGGTCTGACCAAGTTGTCCTAGTTGGTCTCGAACCCCTGGGCTCAGGCAGTAGTCTCACCTTGGCCTCTCAAAGTGCTGGGATTACAGGTGTGAGCCACCACTCCTGGTGGCAACAATAATTTTTTTTTAAATAGCATGTGGGAGTGAGGAACTGAAGCCTTCAGACATTGTTGGGGGAAATGTAAAATGGTGCACCTGCTGTGTAAAACAGTTTGGCAGTTCAACTAAAAGCTAAACATAAGTTTACTGTAAAATTCAGCAATTCCATGCCTAAGCATATCCCAAAAATCGAAAACAGGTACTTAATGCTGGCATGCCAATACGCACAACAACTCACAACAGACAAAAGGTGGAAACAATTTCCTGTCCATCAACTGGTGAATGGCTAAAGAAAATGTGGTATATATGTACAATGTAATATTTCAGCTATAAAAATGAATAAATGTGACAAATTGCCTAAAAAGAAAAAAGAAATGAGGTACTGATACATGTTGCAGCATGGGTGAACCTTGTGAAGGCTAAGCAATTCTATCTTAAATGCGAATCCAGCATGCTGACACCTGATTAAACCCAGCTCCTGGAATGCCTCTAAGATTTCTATTTTATCTACTGTTCCTTGCATAAGAGCATGTAGTAACCATAAATCCAATCCTTAGGTCCAAACAACCTTGATATTATGGCACTTACCATAAGTTCTGCCTTTAAGCAATGATCCTTTATATTTGTTTTAATTTCATTTCTTTTAGTTCTGCCTTGATTCTCATCATTTCTTTTGCTAGCTTTGGGTTTGGTTTGTTTGTGTTTTTCTAGTTCCTCGAGGTGTGATGTTAGAGTGTCGATATGTGATCTTTCAGTCTTATTAATGTAGGCATTCAGCGTTATAAATTTTCCTATGTGCACAGCTTTGGCTGTGTCCCAGAAGTTTTGATAACTTGTTTCATAGTTGTCATTCATTTCAAGGAATTTTAAAATTTCCATCTTGACTTGATTGTTGACCCAAGGATCATTCAGGAGCATATTGTTTGGTTTTGTGAGTTTGTCTTGGAGTTAATTTCTAGCTTTATTCCACTGTGGTCTGAGATGGTGCTTGACATGATTTCAATTTTTAAAAATTTATTGAGATTAGATTTGTAGCCTATCATATGGTCTATCTTGAAAAATGTTCCATGTGCTTGTGACAAAAATGTGTATTCTGTAGTTTGGGGATGAAATGTTCTGTAGATAACTGTTAGTTCCATTTCCTCTAGAGTCCTGTTTAACTCTGAAAGGGTAAACTGAGGCGAGGTGCACCGGTGCCAGTGCTGAGGTTGCAGGAATGATGAAAGATTGCAACCAAGTAAGAAAAAAGTAGTTTATTATTCACCTTGCACAGATTGGAAAGGGGGCCGATACTTAGAGGTAAGTGTGACTTCAAAGGGCCAAGAACTGGGTATATTTAAGAGCCTTTGGGATAAGGGGGGTTTGGGTCCAGAGATGTCTGGGCCAATAGGAATGTCCACAGTTGCATTCTTCAGTTTCTATAGCAGTCACATGAATCGTGTATCTTGACATTACTAGGCACCAGTGTTCCATGTCCTCAGGTGGTGGGCTGGGGTAGTCATGGGGGCAGTAACAATATAACAGTAAACATGCCTCCTGATGGTGTGCTGGAGATCGTCATGGGCAGCTGATAAGGTATCAATACAAATGTCTAAAAAATAAATTGTTAGCAAGCAGGACATGTTAAAGGAATTTTGTATAATTACTAGTTTCTAAGACTAAAGTATTCTTCTCATTAATGATTATATGACAGAAAGACCTGCGGAGTATGCGGCAATGAATTTCTAAGAGCAAAGCCTGAGCAAAATGACTGTGCTGTTTTGTTGTTTTTTGAGTTGGAGTCTCACTCTGTCACCCAGGCTGGAGTGCAGTGGCACACTCATGGCCACCCAAGCATCGACCTGATGGGCTCCAGCAATCCTTCCACCTCAGACTTCCAAATAGCCAGAACTACAGGCATGCACTATTACACCTGGCTAACTTTTTATTTTTTATTTTTAATGTAGAGATGAGGTTTTGCCAAGTTGCCCAGGCTGATCTCAAACCCATGGGCTCAGACAATCCACTCGCCTTGGTCTCCCAAAGTGCTGGGATTATAGGCACCATGGAGCCTAGGCGACTGTTTTTTTTTTTTAATTGTAGAAATGAGCTGGACTCAGTGGCTCAGCCTGTAATCCCAGTGCTTT
Organism: Carlito syrichta; assembly: GCF_000164805.1. Taxonomy (NCBI): domain Eukaryota; kingdom Metazoa; phylum Chordata; class Mammalia; order Primates; family Tarsiidae; genus Carlito; species Carlito syrichta. The sequence goes on along the minus strand of NW_007258881.1, from coordinate 149,685 downwards.
CGGAGGCCGAGGTGAGTGGATTGCCTGAGCCCATGGGTTCAAGACCCACCTGAGCAACTTGGCGAGACCTCATCTCTACAATAAATCAAAAATTAGCCGGGCATGGTAGCGCGCGCCTGTAGTTCCAGTTGCTTGGAAGGCTGAGGCGGAAGGATCGCCAGAGCCCAGCAGATCGAGGCTGCAGTGTCTGGGAGCGGCCACTGCACTCCAGTCTGGGTGACAGA
>NW_007258881.1:114038-149210 GCF_000164805.1 Carlito syrichta | reverse complement strand
ACTCACCTCAGCCTCCCAAGGCATGGGATTACAGGCTGAGCCACCAAGCCCGGCTACTATTGTTAATTTAAAATCTGTTTTATCTGGTATGAGAATGTCTACTCTTAGTCATTGTTTATTTCCATTTGCATGGAATATTTTTCCCCGTCCATTTACCTTGAATCTATAGGAGTCTTTGTGAGTTAAGTGGGTCGCTTGAAGGCAGCAGATATTTGGGCTGTGTTTTTTTATCCATTTTGCCAGTCTACATCTTTTTAGTGGGGCATTGGGACCATTGATGTTCAGAGTTAATAATAATATGTAAGGTACTATTCTATTCATCATTCTGGTTGCTGTCTGGTTGGTTTATTTATTTCCTCTATTGTGTTTGTGTTCCATAAAGCCTGTGAACTTTATGATTTCCAGCAGTTTTCTACCGGTGTACTTCGGCCTTTTGTTTCAGTATTTAGGACTCCTTTGAATATGTTTTATAGAAATGGTCTAGTGGTGACAGACATCCCCAGTGTTTGCTTGTCTGTGAAGGACTTCATTTCTCCTTTATTTATGAAACTTAGTTTTGCGGGATACAGTGTTCTTGACTGACTCTGTTTGAGAAGATTGAATATGGGGTCCCACTCCCTTCTGGTTTGTAGGGTTTCTTCTGAGAAGTCTGCTATTAGTCCAAAGGGTTTACTTTTGTATGTTATTTGATGCTTTATTTCACTTATAATTCTTTCCTTCACATTAACTTTACATAGGTGGATGATCATATGCCTTGAGGATGAACTTTTTGCAATGAATCTTCTGTGGGGGGTGTCTTTGGGCTTCTTGTTGAGTTCCTGGGAAATGGTGCTGGCACTGCTCAAGTCTTTTTTTTTTTTTTGCACTACTCTGTGGAAGAGCACAGCTATGGGGAAGGCAGTTTCCCACAAAGGACTGGGGTCCAACAAGACCCAGAGATTCCTGCAAGTTCACAGCAGGAGCCCAGGACTCCTGAGTTTCCATCACTCATCTTCCCTACTGTATTTGGAGGCTGAGGTGGACTGTGGTTGTCCAGCTAGTTCCAGACTAGGTCAGTGGGTTTTTTCTTCGTTGTGCTAAGTGGTTATTATCACTCCTTTGGAGACCTGTGAGACATACTGCTGGATTCATTTCTCTCCGGGGACTGAAGAAACTCTATCTTGGTTTACTCTGTAGGAGAAATTCACTCCAGCTGCTTCGTGTTGGCCATCTTAATCCAGAAATGAGAACAGTGTCTTTGGTTTTAAATTTTACAGAGTGGAAGAACATGGTTGGTTTGATACAAAACTCACAATGGGCCACCAAACAATTGTAGATGAGTGTACATGATCCAGACATACATGAGGTTATTCCCAAGGGAATAGTCAGCCTGATGGACTGTATAAAAGCCACTGTAAGAGTTGTTTGCTCTAAGAATAGTGATTGTCTGATTCCATCTATCAATGCCAAATGGAGGACCCCAGATGAAGCATATGTAAGCCATATAGAACTGGCTTTATGATACTAGGATATTCACCTAAGTATGCCTACTACCCAAGTCATAGTAAATGCTGTGGTTAAAAGCCTCTCCTACATGGTAGCTGAGATGGGGCAGGATCCCTCTTAAGGGCCTGTTGAACATTCCTCTCAAGCATAGAAATAAAGAAAATGCTTGAGTTCTTTCAGGGGAAATTCTTGGCACCTAGCTAAGTGTGAAAAGTAAATGAGCAACCTAATAAGCAAAAAGATAATAACAACATAAAACAGTAGTCAAGGAAGTGAGAGTCACAAATGTTTGGTTCCCTATGGGAACTAAAGATAACATCTTAACATACACTTCTGAGTTGTTTTTCAGAACCCCCCCCCCAAATGTGGATAACCCACAAGTAGACCTCAAATAAGGGGAAATGGAGGACTGAACTCTGACTATCATCCTTTGTTCTAAATTTCTTCTTGAGGATCCTGGAGGAAGACGTGCTCACAGACCAGAGCTCAACATTCCTTTCTGCTGACACTAAATTTTTAGACAAATCTTCACCTCCTTAACCAATTGGAAATTGGAAAAATCTTTGAATCCACCTATGACCTGTGGGACCCCACTTCAAGATGTCCTGCCTTTTTAGGTCAAACCAACGTATAGACTCCATCTATTGATTAATGATTTTGCCTGTAACCTCTGCCTCCCCACCTATAAAAATCTCTACCTGGGGCAGGGTGGGGGTGAAGGACTGGCAGTAGTGGAAATCTGCCAGAGGACAGAGTACCTCATCAACGTGGGTACCTGCATAATGAACATTTGTATACCTAACCCTGATTTGTACCGCACATTTTAAAAATAAGAAAATCTTTACCTGTAAGCAATGGGAGACTTCGGTTCTTAAACATGAGCTGCCCAATTCTTGCTTGGTGACCTGCAACAAATGCCTCACTTTTTCTTGCTGCAAATCCTAATGTCAAAGCTTGTCTTTGCTGGGTTGGGTGGGTGAACCCAAGTTTGGTTCAGTAACAACATCCCATTTGATGATGTTATTCCTGCAAAGTTGATCAAGAATTCAAGAAACATTATCAAATTTTCTGTCTCAGATTCCCCTCTTGGGTCTTATAAATGTTAATTAAACATTAGGTTAATTTTACAAGAAAATGGCAAAGGGTAGAGAGGAGAGTCAAAAGACTCATCCCAGCAAGGTGGAAAATTTTTAATGGTTGTTAAGAAATAAGATGAATAAAAGAAAATATGGATAGGGTTGAAACTAAGAGAATAGAAAAGGAAAGGGGAGAGTCATTGGGTTCATACTAACAGGGTGGAAATCTTTAGATAGTTATTTTAAAATGGAATTAATAAAATGGAAAATGATGGTGTTAAAACAAAGGTCTTAATACAACACTATCAAAAATTGCTTGGGCCAGAGGGAGCTCCTGCTTATCTTCTAACATTAAAGAGCCCCCAAATAGTTTTCTGTATTTATCCCAGGTTGAAGAAATATATGTTTTTAAAAATCAGAAGGCAAAAATTACAATAATAAATCTAGCCACCAATTGCCTATGAAGCAATGTTGAGGTGAGTAAGGATTGACCAAAGTTCTCTTGACTCAACCTCTTCTAGGAACCCAAATCCTTTTTCACAAGAGAGGGTAAAATGGTCTGGGTGTGGGAAAAATAAGTTTCTGGAACCAAAACATAAAAATGTAAAGATTGATAGAATTATTAAAGCTAAAATGTTTAAACAGGCTTTATATCAAGTAGTCGTGTATCTTTCACCTAAATGTTTTATGAAAATAGATACTGTATCTGACAGTTTTCCCTACCTACTACTGTAAAACGGTAGTTGTAAATCCACCATTTGAGCAATATTAATTGGATATGCTAAGTGGGAACCAGTTAGATTGCCCGAGTCCACAGAGTTTAGTGTAAAAATTGAATGCTGGTAGGGACAAATTCTCTACTTGATAGCCCTTTGTGGAATGTCTCCTGGGATTTATGGCAAAAGCCTATGAACACCTCCCAATGATGGTTACTGAGATTTTGGACTAGAGAATCTACTTCAGGGGCATTTATTGTCTTGCTATGGTACATTAACTGACACTACCTCTATGCTAATGGAGATAGCAGTGCCCCAAAGAGTTCCATAATAAGATGGAAATGATTTACATATCTGGGGAATGCAAGGAGGAGATACTCATGAACAGGGATCCTCTTTTCCCCTGTGACTGCCTCTGGAGCTGCATGAGGAGCTGCTGGATTCTATGGTGCCCAATATACAGTTCCCTCCTGACAAAGAGCTGCTTGGTTTGTGGGTGGTATTTCCCAGATGAGAGAAGAACATCCTGTTTGGAAGGCTGCTATTATGATTGTAAAGTATACTTTTGTCTACAAAATTTACCTTTCTCTCTTTGCAAGTTCTCTAAGATTTGCAAACTATCCGTGAATATTCTTACTTTATGACACTGTAACTATTTGCATAGGTCCAGTAGAATCTGTTTTCTTTTGTAGCAGGACACAATTAGAGTCACTGTTATTTGGCTGGAATGACATATTTTTAGATATGACCGGACTGCCTATAACTCTAACTGAATTCTGAATTTATGATCTTTATACTATTCAAGTTATTAATGCTATATGTCTCTTCTTTTACTTCTTCCAAAAAACCAAAGTCATGGTATTCTGAAAATTAGAGATGAATCTCCCTCAATTAGAATGCCACCAAGCTTGATCTGTTTTCCATTGGCAGTGCACTACTGATAAATCTGTACAGTCTCAGGCACCCTCTCTAATGGCTCAGGCACCATTTAAGAGGAAGGTACATATTTGTAAGATTATAAGAGCTGGATTAGTGAGGTGGATAGTGGAGGTTTTAGTTACTGCATCTTGGACACTAATTCACCATGTTGATGTCTTCTTTTGCTTTCTCTTCTTTTTTTTTTTTTGAATCAGAGTCTCATAAGCATTTTTGCTGGATTCCTATCTCTGACAATGTTATCCTTATAGCTGTCCCCCAAATAACCATACCCCTACACCTAAAGCTCATGGCACTTTCCATTACTATTTTCGGCTTCACACTGGCAATAGAATTTAATCTTATTACATATACCCTCAAATGAAGTCATCTCTCTCAAACCCATGCATTTTCTAATTTACTATGATTTTCCCCATCATAGTACACCACTTATACCCATACTTAAACCTTTATACAAGCCAAAATACAGCATCTCTACTCCTAGACCTCACTTGACTTGAAAAAATTATGCCAAAAGGGGATTCTTGGGAGGAAGAAGCAGAGTCAGTTGGCTTACATAGTCCCAGTGTGAGTGAGTGTATGGAAAATTTTGCATACATGTCAGTGAGTTAAGTGGGAGTGTGAGTGGCTGACAGAGGAGGGACTTAGGAGCAAGTGACCAGGGCTCCCCCGGTGAAGCAGCTGGTGCTACAGCTGCTCTGCTTGGTCGCTGGGGTTTCCTGGGGTACAGAAGCTGAGCACCATTTAAAAAAAATCAACAAAGCCTTTCTTGAGAAGAAGCTGTCAAGAGAAACAGCCAGCTCCAGGCTCTGCTCACCACTTACAGCACCTGACCAGACACTGGCAGCAAGGGCTGCAGAGGGAGCACCTTGAGGGAGCCCCTAGGTAAAGCCCCATTGGAAAAGACAAAAGAGGCATCCTGCCACCATCTTGAAAACTGTGTGGGAAAGTACTCTGGCTTGCTCACCATAGAACGACGGACCCAACCTGATCTCTATGACTTAACTACTCAAGGGATGATCGTGACTCAGAGGGACTATCCTTAAGGCGCAAACTCTGGAGGGACAGGACAAGTGCTGAGTCTCAGGGATGCCACGCCCTACCCTGATTCAACCGAGGGACACAGGGTGTGGCCAGAAAAGAATAAGGAAAACCTCCAAAAACATTAGTGGTGAATTCCAGACTGACATAATCCCTTCTCCCCAGCAATCCTTTGAATGTCAGACCCGTACAGCTGCGGCACAATTGACAGTGATGAACCCAGGCAGAGTCTGGACATCAGCCACGACAGGAGGACTCTACTCTACAGTAAGCCTGGCTGGGGCGCTTCTTGCCAGTACCTGGAGAAGAGACAATCCATACCTTCTCACCGGAGGGGATCCCTCGGATCATACTTGAGTGGGAAGGGAGGATTGAAGCCCCAACCACCCTCACTACCCCATCCTCCTTCCCTGGGCTGGACACTGGAGAGATTATGAATGAGGCCAAAGTTCTGCAGGAATGTTGGCCTGCCACAAGAGGGCATGTTTATTTGTTTAACCTGCCACAAGAGGGCATGTTTATTTGTTTTGTTTTTAATTTTTTTCCTTTTCCTTTGTGCATAAATGTGTATGTGAAGGTTTGATCTGCATTCCCCCAGCGCCTTTTTTTCCTTTTTCTTTCTTCTTTCTTCTTTCATTTTTTGTTTTCTATTTATGTGTGTACATGAAGAATTGAGTGTTCATCTTTCTGTTTTTTGGTTTGTTTTTGCTTTTTTCTTCTTCTTTTTTAGTTTTTTTTTTTTTTTTTGAGTTGGAGTCTCACTCTGTCGCCCAGACTGGAGTGCAGTGGCAAGCTCCCAGCCACCGCAGCCTCGACCTGCTGGTCTCAGGTGATCCTTCCACCTCAGCCTTCCGAGTAGCCGGAATTACAGGCATATGCTACCATGCCCAGTTGATTTTTTTATTTATTGTAGAGATGAGGTCTCGCCAAGTTGCCCAGGCGGGTCTTGAGCCCGCAGGCTCAGGCAATCCACTCACCTCAGCCTCCCAAAGGCGTGGGATTACAGGCTGAGCCACCGAGCCCGGCTTCTTTTTTAGTTTAATGACTGTGTGAATACACATGTGAGGGTTCAATTTGAATTCCTTTTTTTTTTCCTTTTCTTTTTCTCCTTTCATTTTGGGTTGGTCATGTGTGTATGTTGATTTTCCTGTTTGTTTTTGTTGTTGTTGTTTTTCTTTGTTGCTATTCTAGTTTGTTTGGGTGTGTGTGTGTGTTTAATTGTTTTCTTGCTTTGGTTTCTGCTTTTTTTGTTTTGTGTTATTTATTTATTTAAAAATAGGCCGGGTTCAGAGGCTCAGCCTGTAATCTCAGCACTTTGGGAGGCCAAGGTGAGTGGATTGCCTGACCTCATGAGTTTGAGACTAGCCAGGCAACTTGGCAAGACCTCTTCTCTACAATAAATAGAAAATTAGCCAGGCGTTGTAGCACATGCCTGTAGTTCCAGCTATTTGGAAGGCTGAGGTGGAAGGATTGCCAGAGCCCAGTAAGTCAACACTGGGGTGGCCGTGAGTGTGCCACTGCACTCCAGCCTGGGTGACAGAGTGAGATTCTAACTAAAAAAAATTTTTTTTTAGTTTGTCTTATTTTATTCTACTTTTATCTGTTCTCCTAATTCCTGCTACGGTATCTTGGACTCAGAGGGTACACACACATACTCATTGCATTGTCATATAGTGTGGTGGTGGGAAGCGGGTCTCAGGGAATACCACAATCAGTGAACACTGTGATTTGCAAGTAGTTTCAGAATTCTAGCTCCCTATCCTCCACTTATTCGACTCTCAAAACTACAAGAGACAGCAAGCTTACCATCCACAGCCCTGTTTCAAAATAGAACAAATTCAGGGCCCTAATCAAGGAAGAATAGAGGGCTGAGCAAATATCAGAAGTGAAAGCCTCTCTAATTGCCACTGAATAATGGAACTAAAGAGAAAGAAAGAGATCTCTCATAAATGAGGGAAAATCAACAGAAGAGCACAGGTAATTCTCAGTGTAACAAAGAGAAAATGCCTGAAAAATAGTACTTCAGAGCCCAAACAATGAAAGCCACCAATAATTGGCTCTAAGATACAACAGGGATTAGGAAATAGCTGGAAAGAATGAATAAGACTCAAGAAAGACAAGATACAACACTGAAATAACTCGTAACAGAGATTTTGGCCATAAAAATTCCATCAAGGAAATAAATAAAAAGATATTAAGCATGGAAAACAGAATTAATCAAGCAAAAGAAAGACTCTCAGAACTTGAATCTAAAACACGGAATTAACCACCAATTTGTAATAAACATAGAGATAAAACTCAGAAAGAAAAGCAAAGCTTCCAAGAGATGTGTGATTATATCAAGAGGCTGGATGTATGCCTTACTGGTATCCCAGAAGAAGAAAGGGAAATGAAGAACACCTTGGATCAAGTATTCCAGGAGTTTATCCAAGAAAACTTTCCCAATCTCATCAGAGATGTGACCATACAAACACAAGAGATAAATAGAAATCCCACAAGACATCAAATGAGAGGACCAACCCCTAGACACATAGTAATTCACCTACAGAAAGTTTGCACAAAAGAAAAAATCCTAAAGGCAGCAAGAGTGAAAGATCAGACTACCTACCAGGGAAAACCAATCAGAATAGCAGCATACCTATTGGCAGAAACACTACAAGCTAGAAGGAACTGGAGTCCAATATTCAAAGTCCTCGAGATAAACAATTTCAACCAAGAATTTCCTAGTCAGCCAAGCTCAGTTTCATCAGCGATGGAGAATCAAAATCCTTCCCAGACATCCAATCCCTAAGAGATTATGCAGCTTCCAGATAAGCTCTACAGGAGACACTTAAAATGGTAGTAAGCACAGAAGAAAGAAAAAAAGAAAAGAACGACCATGCATTTCCCAAGAGTACAGCAGAACACAGAATCAACAGAGAATACACCGCAACTGCAAACTTGAAAACACACACATACATAAACCCAAAAGCTAAAAGAAAACTACAAACAAAGAAAAAATGTTATAAGAACCTCATGATGGAGATAAACCATCACATTTCAATAATCAACCTGAGCATGAATGAACTAAATGCACCACTGAGAAGGCACAGAATGGGCCAGGCACAGTGGGTCAAGCCTGTAATCCCAGCACTTTGGGAGGCCCAGATGAGAGGATTGTCTGAGCCCATAGGTTTGAGACCAGATTGGACAACTTAGCAAGACCTCATCTCTACAGCAAATCAAAAAATTAGCCAGGTGTAGTAGTACACACCTGTAGTTCCAGCTACTTAGAAGGCTGAGGTAGAAGGATCGCCTGAGCAACAGGTTGATGCTGGGGTTGCTGTGAGCATGCCACTACACTCCAGCCTGGGCAACAGAGTGAGACTCCAACTCAAAACAAAAAACAAAAAAACACAGAATGACAAACTGGATTAAAAAAAAAAACATGACCCAATAATTTGCTGCATCCAGGGAACTCATCTCACCCAATGGATATACACAGACTCAAAGTTAGAGAATGGAAAACGAATTTCCAGGTGAATGGATCACAGAAAAAGGCTGGAGTTACAATCTTAATATCAGACAAAACATTTATGCTATCAAAAATGTTAAAAGATAAGGAAGGACACTACATAATGATAAAAGCTTCAATCCATCAACAAGAAATATCTATCCCAACCATATATGCACCCAACACAGGAGCACCAGTGTTTATAAAGTAACTATTAAGTAAACTAAAAAAAAGATATTGACTCAACACTATTATAGCTGGGGACTTAAATACCCCCCTAACAACTCTAGATAGATCACTGAAGCAAGAAATCAACAAGGAGATCTGGAACCTTAACTTGATGCTTGACCAAATGGACTTAATAGATACCTACAGAATATTCCGCCCAACAAACACAGAATATATATTCTACTCATTACCACATGGAATGTATGCCAAGATTGATCACACCTTCGGTCATGAATAAAGCATAAACAAAATTTTTTTTTTTTGAGTTGGAGTCTCATTCTGTCGCCCAGACTGGAGTGCAGTGGCCACTCCCAGCCACCGCAGCCTCGACCTACTGGGCTCCAGCAATCCTTCCACCTCAGCCTTCCAAGTAGCTGGAACTACAGGTGCGTGCTACCACACCCGGTAATTTTTGATTTATTGTAGAGATGAGGTCTTGCCAAGTTGCCCAGGCGGGTCTCGAACCCACGGGCTCAGGCAATCCACTCACTTCAGACTCCCAAAGGCGTGGGATTACAGGCTGAGCCACCGAGCCCAACATAAACAAATTTTATAATATTGAAATACTCAGCCCACAGCGGGTTAAAAATAAATATCAAAACCATCAAAATTTCCCCAAACCTCACAGACATGGACACTAAAGGGCATGATGCTGAACAACTACTGGGTCAACACAGAAATCAAAACAGAAATAAAAGGATTCCCAGAAACAAATGAAAATGAAGAAACATCCTACCAAAACCTCTGGGATGCCATGAAAACAGTTTTAAGAGGGGGATTTATATCTTTACAAACACACACAAAAAAATGGAAAGATCATAAGTTAACAGCCTAACAAAACACCTAAGGGAGCTGGAAAGACAAAACCCCCAAACTCTAACCTTAACAGAAGAATCCAGATCACCAAAGTAAAAACCCAAATATGGGACATAGAAGACAAAAATATCAGAAAAAAATCAACAAAAACACAAACTGATTCTTTGAAAGAATAAACAAAATTGATAGACCCTAGCCAGAATGACCAAGAAAAAGAGAAAAAAAGCCAAAATAAGCACAGTCAGAAATGCAAAAGATCAAATCACAACTGACCCTGAAGAAATACAAAAGATCATCAGAGACTACTATGCACGCCTGTATGGAAACAAGCTAGATAACCTAAATGAAATGGAGGAATTTCTGACCATCACGCAACCTCTCCAGGTTGAAACAAGAAGACATTGTGACACTAAACAGACCAAAAACAACCCAGGAAATTGACTCCATCGTAAGAAAACTATCTATAATAAAAAGTCCTGGACCAGATGGCTTTCCAGCAGAATACTACAAAACATGTAAGAGGGACCCAATCCTATTGAAAGTATTCCAGGCATTTGAGAAAGATGGAATACTCCCCAAATCATTTTACAAAGCTAACATCACACTAATATCCAATCCGGGTAAAGATTCAACAAAAAAAGAGAACTACAGGCCAATATCCCTAATGAACATAGATGCAAAACTTCTCAAGATTCTAGCAAATCAGATCCAATAACACCTCTCAAAAATCATCCACCATGACCAAGTAGGCTTCATCTCCAGGATGCAGGGTGGGTACAACATCTGCAAGACTATAAATGTAATCACATACATCAATAAATGTAAAAACAAGAACCGCATGATTATATAGTTAGATGCAGAAAAAACGTTTGATAAAATCCAGCATCACTTCTTGATAAAAACCCTCAAATACCTAGGTATAGAAGGGACGTACCTCAAAATAGAATGTGCCATCTATAACAAACCCACAGCTAACATATTGCTAAATGGACAGAAACTGGAAACATTTCCCCTGAAAACCGGAACAAGACAAGGCTGCCCACTCTCACCTCTCTTGGTCACATTGTGTTGGAAGTCCTAGCTAGAGCAATTAGAAAAGAGAAGGAAATCAGGAGTATCTAAATAGGAAAAGAAGAAATTAAGTTAACCCTCTTTGCTGATGATATGATACTATACCTCAAAAACTCAAGAGAATCCATCAAAAACCTGCATTCGCTGATAAAGGACTTTGGCAAACCCTCGGGATAAAAGATAAATGTGCAAAAGACAATCGCATTCTTACACACCAACAACAAGCAGGCAGAGAAACAAATAAAAAGCACAATCCCATTCACAATAGCCACAAAAAAATGAAATACCTCAGCATCTTCCTAACCAGAGAAGTGAAAGACCTTTACCATGAAAACTACGAAACACTGCTCAAAGATGACACAAACAAATGGAAAATATTCCACTCTCATGGATAGAAAGAATCAACATTGTTAAGATGTCCATCCTATTGGGAGGCTGAGGTGAGTGGGTTGCCTGAGCCCGCAGGTTTGAGACCCGCCTGGGCAGCGAGACCTCATCTCTACAATAAATCAAAAAATCAGCCGGGCGTGGTAGCGCATGCCTGTAATTCCGGCTACTTGGAAGGCTGAGGCAGAAGGATCGCCGGAGACCAGCAGGTCGAGGCTGCGGTGGCCGGGAGCGGCCACTGCACTCCAGTCTGGGCGACAGAGTGAGACTCCAACTCAGGGAAAAAAAAAAATGTCCATCCTATCAAAGGCAATCTACAGAGTCAACGCAATCCTCATTAAATTACCAACATCATTCTTCTCAGACCCGGAAATGACAATACAGAAATTCATATGGATAAACAACCACAAATAGCCAAAACAATCGTTAGAGAAAGAATATATGGGAGGTATCACACTTCCAGACTTTAAACTTTACTATAAGGCTACAATAATCAAAACAGCCTGGTATTGGTACAAGAATAAGCATATGGACCAATGGAACAAGATAGAGATTCTGGAAGCAAAACCTCAATTTCTCAACCAATTCATCTTCGATAAAGCCTCCACCTACAACCACTGGGAGAGGAAAACCTGTTCAGTAAATGGTGCTGGGAAAGCTGACTACATGCAGAAGATTGAAACAGGACCTCTATCACCATCAACACAAAAATCACCTAAACACATCAAAGACCTAAACATAAAATCTAAACACATCAAAGACCTAAACATAAAACCTCAAACTATAAGAACCTTAGAAAATGCAGGAAACACCTTTATGGAAATTGGAACTGGAACCTCATCAAACTGATAAGCTTCTGCAAAGCAAAAGAAATCATCAAGAGAGCAGGGAGACAGACCACAGACTGGGAAGAAATATTTGCCAACGGCATATCTGACAAAGGCCTAACATCCAGGATCTACAAGGAACTCAAACGTGCCAAAAGGAAAAAAACAAATAGCCCCATTAAAAAGTAAGCAAAAGACATGAATAGATACTTCTCAAAAGAAGATATACAGGCAGCCAACAGACACATGAAAAAGTGCTCAACCTCACTAATCATCAGAGAAATGCAAATCAAAACCACACTGAGATACCACCTAACCCCAATCAGAATGTCCATCATTAATAAAACAAACAGCAAGAGATGATGGTGAGGATGCAGAGAAAAGGGAATGCTTCTACTACTGCTAGTGGGAATGCTACTACCGCTAGTGGGAATCCAAACTAGTGCAACCCATTTGGGAAACAGTGTGGCAATGTCTAAAAGAACTAGACATTGACCTACCATATGACCCAGCAAATCCCCCTACTGGGAATATACCAGGAGGAACTCAAATCTTTCTACAAAAGATAACTGAACATGTATGCTTATTGCAGCACTATTCACAATAGCAAAAGCCTGGAGCCAACAGTACTGCCCATCAAAACTGGACTGGATAAAGAAATGTGGTACATATACACAATGGAATATTACGTAGCCATAAAGAAGGACAAACATATGGACTTTGCAGCAACTTGAATGACTTCAGAGTCTATCATACTCAGTGATCTATCACAGAAACAAAGAACAAAGTACCACATATTCTTACTCATAAATAGACCCTGAACATTTACCATAATACTATAAGAAAGGAATTCACAGTAGTGGGATACTGTTGGGGTGGGTGGGGAGAAACAACTTCAATAAGAGTACCTGATCTCAAACCATGCAAAGTGGGGACCAAAGGGAGGCCCAAACTCTCTACCTGTACAATAACCACTTGTATACCTGATCCTGAATTGTACTGCACATCTTTAAAATAGAAAAATAAATAAATTATACCAGAAAACATAGCCCAAACCCATATATCTGCCTCAATTATCTTCTCTAACCAAACAGGACTAGTTAAACTATATTTCCTTATTTCCCTCAGACTAGTTATTTGTCTAATTCTCTAATTCCCATGGTTACTCTTGATAACAATGAAGATGCTAACAAATAAAGATCAACCAGCCACCACCATTAACCAACTTTCATAACGATTTAAAGTCGCTATACCCATAGAATCTTCACAAAGAAGACCAACTTCTTCACCCTCAAAAACAACTCAATCCCCTAAATTCTTAAATTCAACCACAACTTCCACCTCCTCATACCCCATTATTTACACGACCATAAGTAGCTCCAATAACATACCTGCTAACAGCAGTTTACCCACTGCAGTAAACATGCATGTGTAGGTATCTTTTTCATAGAATGATTTGAGTTCCTCTGGGTAAATGCCCAGTAGAAGGAGGTCGATTTTTAGATCTTTTAGGAATTACCACACTGTTTTCCACAGAGGCTCTCAAGCCTCAGGATATTCTTCAGCTGTTGTATATCCAAATACCACAAACATCCCACCTAAGTAAGTAAAAAACACTATCAAGCCCATAAATGCTCCACCAAAATTTAATACAATCCCACATCCTACTTCTCCACTAATAATCAACCCCAGACCCCCATAAATAGGTGAAGGCTTTGAAGAGAATCCTACAAAACCTGTAACAAAAATTTCACTTAATAAAAACACAGAATATGTCATAATTCCCACATGGATTTAAACCATGACTAATGGCATGACAAATCACAGTTGTTATTCAACTATAAGAAACCTAATAGCAAATATCCCCAAAAAATCATGCTCTTTTAAAAAAAATTTTAAATTTTAGATATGTGAGGTACACTTTGGGGTTAGGTATACAAAGGTTCATTATGCTGATGAGTTGCGCCCCCCCCTCCCCTGGCAGTTTCCCACTACTGCCAATCCCTTTCTTATAGTATCACAATTGTTGTTCAAGGTCTGCTTATGAGTGAGAACATGTGATATTTGGTTCTTTGTTTCTGTGATAGGGTACTTAGTATTATAGACTCTAAGTCCATCCAAGTTGCTAGGAAGTTCATAATTTTGTTCTTCTTTATGACTGCATAATATTCCATCATGTATATGTACCACATTTTAAAAATCTAGTCCTCTTTCGATGGGCAGCACGGTTGGTTCTATGTTTCTGCTTTTGTAAATAATGCTGCAATAAACATGCGTGTGCAGGTATCTTTTTCATAGAGTGATTTGAGTTCCTCTAAGTATATTCCCAGTAGGGGGATTGCAGGGTTGTATGGAAGGTCAATTTTTAGATCTTTTAAGAATTGCCACACTGTTTTTCACAGAGACTGTACTAGTTACCCTCCCACCAACAGTATAGAAGTGTTCCCTTTTCCCCCCCGCATCCTCTCCAGCATCTGTAGTCTTTTGAGTTATTGATGATGGCCATCCCGACTGGAGTTAGATGGTATCTCAGTGTGGTTTTAATTTGCATTTCTTTGATGACTAGTAAGGCTGAGCATTTTCATGTATTTGTTGGCTGCTCATATGTTTTCTTTTGTGAAGTATCTATTTCTTTTCTGCACGTTTGAGTTCCTTGTAGATCCTAGATGTTAGACCTTTGTCAGATATACAGTTGGCAAAAATGTTTTCCCAGTCTGTGTGCTGTCTCCCTGCTCTCTCAATGGTTTCTTTGGCTTTGCATAAGCTTGTCAGTTTGATGAGGTCCTACTTGTCTATCTTATCTCTTATGGCATGGGCACTTGGGGAAATACCACCCTCTAATCAAAATTATTACTTACTCATTCATTGATCTCCCAGCATTCTCAAACATTTCAGGGTGATGAAATTTTGACTCTCTTCGAGGAGTCTGCTTAGCTATCCTGTCACAGGATTGTTCTTGTCATACATTATACATTAGATATGAAAACCTCATTCTCCTCCATAACACACATCTGCCAAGACATCAATTATGGCTGCATTATCCGATATAAATATGCAAATGGAGCATCTATATTTTTCTCTTTTTTTTTTTGAATCGGAGTTTCACTCCATCACCCTGGCTGGAGTGCAGTGGCACACTCACAGCCACCCCAGCGTCGACCTGCTGGGCTCCTGCGATCCTTCTGCCTCAGCCTTCCAAGTAGTCAGAACTACAGGTGCACACTACCACGCCCGGCTAACTTTTTGATTTATTGTGCAGATGAGGTCTCACCAAGTTGCCCAGGCTGGTCTCGAATCCATGGACTCAGGCAATCCTCTCACCTTGGCCTTCCAAAGTACTGGGATTACAGGCTTGCGCCACATCTATATTTTTCATCTGCCTATTCATGCATGTAGGTCAGGGTTTATATTACGGATCCTACACTCTCCTAGAAACATGAAACATTGGCATTATCCTACTATTTGCCGTTACAGCAACAGCATTTATAGCTACGAGCTCCCATAAGGCCAAATATCACTGAGGCACCACTGTTATTACCAACTTCCTATGTGCTTATCCCATGAATATATATTAGTACTATACATGTATAGCTTTACATAGAACATCTATGTTTAATCATGCATTACATTATTTTCCCAGGCTAGGTCAACATCTTGGCCTTTCTTCTAAGTTGGACAGTTAAGCCTGTTACCCATGATAGAGTATGATGTAATGATCACAGTCACTGCAGCCTCAAACTACTGGACTCAAATGATCCTCCCACCTCAGTCTCCCAAAGCAATGGGATTGCAGGTGTGAGCCACAGCACCCAGCTTATGCAAAGACATTTATAACTCTAATGTGTTTAGGGCTACTTCAAGGTCCAGGTTATTCACTCATTTTTGGAATTTCCTCATTAATATATACAGCCATATACCACATAACAACTTTTCAGTCAACAACAGGCCACATATATGACTGTGTTCAGAGCAATAGGCTATACCATATAGCCTAGATGTGTACTAGGCTACACCGTCCAGGTTTGTGCAAGTATACTGTGTGATAGTCATACAATGATGAAATCACCTAATGATGCATTTCTCAGAATGTATTCCTATAATTAAGTGATGCATGACTATATAATACCAAGATTTCTCTATGTTTTAGTTAAAAAGCATTTAGATTTTCATAGTGGTTTTTTTTAAACTTTATTACTAAGCTGCTGTTAGTCATCAAAGTAAATTGAATTATTCTCTGTAGTTTATCTCAAGTTATTGTTTGGTTCTACATTTTGACACTCAGAATGATAAAACTGGCAATTACCCTAAAAAAAATCAACCAACCAGTTTTGCCAGTTATACAGCGTTCTTGACAGGTGGTTATTAATATCCTTCTTGAATATGACCAGTAACAGAGTTTGAACAGAGAAATAGCAAAAGAACTAACATAACTACATTCCTGCACATGGACTAGGATAATTTTAGAGCACTGAAATAAAACTCAAAAACAGCAATCACTTAGTTTTGAAACAAACTCTGAAATTAAAAGGGGAAGTATGTAAACAGTGAACTATGTTTTATTAAAGACTTTTAAAAAGATTGTGACCTGACCAAGGACAAAGAAGCTTTCCAGCTTTCTCAGACCCTACTGGCGTCCAGATGTCTGTGGCCGTCAGTCACTCCTTGATTCCAAACCCTTCCACTTAATCCCAATTCCTTCCTTTTCACCTGCCCTTAAATTGACAACTACAAAAAGAGCCTGAAACTTGTACTGACTTAAAATGGTTCCTTGGGACATTAGTCCACTATTTTCTCAGTTAGCTGGCTTTCTGAAATAGAACTGCTTTTCTTGCTCCAACTTCTTGTCTCAACTTATTGGCTGTCATGCAATGAGCAGAATGACTTTGGACTCAGTTACTGTTATGACTGAGTAAGCGAAAAGAAGTTATGCCAGCAAGTTGATTAATTGTGAATTTATTAAACGCGCGGGTCAAGAGTAGGCAAACGCCAGAAAAACTCTGGGCAAATTGGTGAAGTTTGTGACAAGCTTTTATAGGTAAAATTTGCAGCATTGGCTACATAGCAACTTAGTGACTGTAGCAACTATTAACTAACGACTTGGCAACCAAAATGGGAACTTGGATTGTTAGGGAACTTTGATTAATTTCATGCCAAGTAAGTATAGCCAGTGCTCAGAAAGTCCCTGGAGTTCTGCCATTAAGATATAGTTTAAGGTAGTTACATAGAGACAAGGAAGAAGAATCATTATACAATGGAGTTACCTTGGTTAGGTCACTAACAGAATATAAGAACAAACTATGAAAATGTCAAAGCGTAACATTTGATTTCAGTTAACAAAGGATACAATTACATGGAAGCTATGGCAAAGGAGTTCTGTAATGGTCAGCAGGCAATGGTCAGCATAACCTGCCCAAAGGAGACAAAGCTGAGGGTCTGTGGTCATGGGAACGTTACTGTAATCACACATAGGCATTGATTCTTAGGTCAGGCAGGTAACTAAGATGAAAGTTTTAAACAAAATGGAGTAAGCTGGTTAATATTATTACTTCGCTAGCAACTTGATTTTATTAGCTGATTTAGCTTATTTCATTACAAGTTCTTTATTTCATTCATCTTAAATGTGTTATACCTTGTACAAGATTTTCTAAGTTGAAAAAAAAGATGGAGTCTAGGATTTGGAATACCACTGTAAATATTAAGCTATTTACTTGTCTGGATTTAGGTTTACCTTTCATTACTTGTAGAATTTCACACCATGCACCAAGCCACCTACTTTTTTATTATTTGTTTTACATGAAGGATATTCCTGAGACATCTAGGAAATGTGCAGATGTGAGCTATGCCATCTACTGGAAAAATCAGATCAGCAAAGATTTCGTGACACAATTGCATTTGAAACTGCTTTTCAATTTGAAGACTTCCTTTCTTTGTACTTTAAGCAATAGGACAGCAGTAGTTTAATGCTGTACTTGAGGAAAGAGGATTTAATTTCAGAAGAATGGAGAAGTCTTATCGTTTAGAAATAGAATATGCAAATTATTTTTGGAATAACAAGTTATCATATACCTTTCCATTTTAATCATTATTATAATTATTTTTATGTATAACAAAAAGATACTCAGACAATAAATCTATCAATACAAAAATGTTCTTTCATGTGCTTTTGAGTCTATTTTTCTTAATCTCTTCTGCTGGATTTAAAGATTTTTTTTTCCTCATAGAATGTATTTCTGATATTTAACCAAGATCCTTGCTTACCATCATCTAATAACTTGAATAATTCAAGATTTTATGGATTTAGACTTACATGTTCCTTTCATGCAACAGAATGGATTACAGTGCCTTATTTACTTTGCCATACTTCCTTCCAATTTTTTTTGGAGATGCGCTTTCCTTTATAGATTTTATAAGTCATACACTAATATGAACAAAGAGATTATATGTACAAGGATGCCTGTCGCAATATTATTTATAATAGCAACACATTTATACTTATCAACAAGTATTTATATTCAAAACACATAAACATATAAACAAATATTTAGCAAACAAACATTTATACTACAGAATCTTATGCAGCCTTTAAAAGGGATGAGATGGATCTGTGTGTACTGATATGGAAAGATGCTTCTATAGGATTTGTTGGTATTTAAACTATGTGGCAAATCCCTTCCTATGTTTGGATAACCTAATATTGGGTGTGTCTCCTGAGGACCAAGTCTTATCTACAGAAGTCAAAAAGTTAGCAAGTAGGCACTTTTCCTGACTCCTGGCAGGGAGCATGTAGAAGTGAGTTATGAGTATGTACGGTTTTTTCCAGGACTTTGAATCTCAAGAAGTGACACTGAGAAACAAGGTGTTTAGAATTCATTCTAGTGGCAGCAGCAATAACAGAAACAATATTCATATTCTGGAGCAGCATTTTTTAATGTAGTAAGATAGATTTATTAAAGGAAAGACACGTTGTAAAGGGCACAATAGGTAGGACAACACAAAAGTGTCTGCTGTCTGCTGCCCAGAGATTCAAGAGAATCTTTAAAGTGACTTTTTACTGGCTTTTTGAATTGATGTTGCATTCAGTTGGTTCAAGATCCAAAGCATGTAAAGAATATACGGTAAAAGGTCTTTCTTGTCCATCTAATCCTTGTCCTTTAAACACCTTGTGATCGTTAATATTAAGTGTCAGTTGGGTTAAGGAACACCCAGAGAACTGGTAAAGAATTATTTCTGGAGCAAGTGTGTTTCCAGAGGAGTTTGGCAGGTAAATCATATTGGGTGAGGAAGATCCACCTTCAGTACAGGTGGGTACAATCCAATTAGCTGGGAACTAGATAGAACTAAAAAGCAGAGTAAAGAAGGTTTCTTCTCTCTTTGTTGGAACTGGGATACTCTTCGCCTGATTTTGGACATTAGAACTCCAGGGTCTTTGAACTCCAGGACTTATGTAGACAGCCCTGGGTTTCCTGGGTTCTCAGGCCTTCAGTCTCAGACTGAGAGTTACACCATTGGTTCCCTTGGTTCTGGGGTCTTTGGACTTGGACTAAGTCATGCTATCAGCATCCCAGGGTTTTCAGCTGCAGTGGGACTTCACAGCCTCCATAATCTCATGAGCCAATTCTCCTTGTAAATCCCCTCTCTATCTATTTATCTATCTATCTATCTATCTATCTATCTATCTATCTATCTATCTATCTATCCATCCTTCCTATTGGCTCTGTCCCTCTCAAGAACACTGACAAATATACCCCTTGTCTTCTTTTCCAATGCTCTCAAGTTTATGTGTATCCTTTCAGGATTAGTTTATGCATACACATGACAGTATGCAGATCTGTCTCCTCTATGTTTTCTTTTGCTAAAATGGCAGTGTAATATATATATGTCGATGAAAAAAAAACTCTATAAAATAGTTCAGTGAGGTTTATTCTGAGCCAATACAAGTGACTGCAGCCCAGGTAACACACAAACCCAAGAAGTCTTGAGTAAGTGGTCCCGAGGCAGTCAGAATGTAACTCTGTTTTATACATTTTAGAGAAATGGAAGTTACAGGCAATCATAAATCAATACATGGAGGTTATATGTTAGTTTAGCTAAGAAAAGTGAGATACCTTAAAGCTGGGAGGTTACAGGTCATAGGTAGGTTCAGAGATGTTTAAATTTGCAATTGGTTGAGGGAACAAAACTTTGTCTAAAAACTTGGAGTCAGCGGAAAGACAAAATAAAGTTCAAGTCAAAATAAAGATGCTATGCAAGAATCAGGTTGTGAAAGCAAGTGACAATATACTGGGTCTAAATGGCCTGTTAGCAAGACTGATGGCCTGCAGATGTGACTTAGTCCTTGCCTAGGATGGATTTTGGTCCTGTTTATAATTTGGTATCTTATTGCCACAGAGTTTGTTCTGCCAGTCATTTGATCTCTGTTTTAACATTAATACTGGCCAGTTGTTGGTTCTCAATTCCAAAAGGGAGAGCTCACAATGAGGCATCTGTCTTCCTGATTTGCAATGTCTGGGACTCAAGTTGCTAGGGTTTCTCTGGGATTCTTGTGGCCAAAAAGAGGTCTGTTAGTTGGTTGGAGGTTAAGGTTTTATTTTTAGTTTACACATATTAACTGCTTCTAATCTTTGAGCATGTTTCATATCATTACGTCATGGAATTGCTCATTCTTTTTTTATATATATGCAGATATATATATCTATATGTATGTATCATAATCCAAGCAGTTTCTATTGATGGACATTTAGGTGACTTGTAATCTTTTGCTATTACAAACAATGCTGCTGTGAATTCTCTTGTATTTATGTTATTTCATATCTATGCCAAAATATGGTTAGTATAAATTTCTCAAAGTGTGTGTTCATTTGGAGTTCTAGTGAGGTGTGACAAAAGTGCCTTCTAAGGAAGTTATGCCAATCTGTGCTATCACCAGCAACATATAATGGTACTATTTCCTCCACCTTTCCTAGAAATTTGTTATCAGACTTACTGATATTTGCTCTGGCTTGAAATTTGCTTTAGTTCTGGTTGTTCAAGAAATCTTCATTCCGCATGTTGTCTGAGATGGTTCTTTGCTCTTCCAATCAATTTTGCACATGGTATTCTTTCAACAAATTTCTTTTTCTGCTCAAATTAACCAGAGAGTTTCTGTTGTTTGCAGCCAAGAACTTTGACTGGTAAGATGTCTATGATACATTGTTGAGAGCAAAAGCAAATTGAGGAATAATATGAATACGATGATTCTCATTTTTATAAAAACAAGTCAAAGCAAAGTCTACATCCACATATGACACATGCATGTGTCTAGAGAAATGTCTGGAAGAACACAGACTAGACTTTTTTTTTTTTTTTTGAGTTGGAGTCTCACTCTGTAGCCCAGACTGGAGTGCAGTGGCCGCTCCCGGCCACCGCAGCCTCGACCTGCTGGACTCCGGCGATCCTTCCACCTCAGCCTTCCAAGTAGCTGGAACTACAGGCGCGCGCTACCACGCCCGGCTCATTTTTTATTTATTGTAGAGATGAGGTCTCGCCAAGTTGCCCAGGCAGGTCTCGAACCCACGGGCTCAGGCAATCCACTCACCTCAGCCTCCCAGAGGCGTGGGATTACAGGCTTAGCCACCGAGCCCGGCTACAGACTAGACTTTCAACAGTGGCTCGTTACCTCTGGATAGAGTGGTTGACAGAGTAGGTTCAGAAAGCATCTTAACTTTTCCCCTTATGCATCTGAATACTGTTGAATTTTTTTTCAATAACCATATAGTAAATGTATATTTCTTAAAGTTTAAAATTTTTAAACTTAGGACCTTAAAACTCTTATCAAATATATTAAATCTACAGTGCTGTATTAGTTCGCTAGGGCTGCCATTAAAAAAAAATAATACCAAAGACTGGGTGGCTTAAACAACAGAAATTTATTTTCTCACAGTTCTGGAGGCCAGCAGTCTGAGATCAAGGTGTTGCAGCAGGATTGGTTTCTCTTGAAGCCATTCTCCTGGTTTGCAGATGGCTGTCTTCTTGCTATGTCCCTACATAGTCTTTTCTCTGAGCGTCTGCTTTCCTGGTATCTCTCTGTGTGTCCCAATTTTCTCATCTTATAAGGACACCAGTCAGATTGGATTAGGGCCCACTCTAATGACCTCATTTTAACTAAGTCACCACTTTAAGGTCCTATCTCCAAACATATTCTGAGGTACTAGGGGTTAGGAATTCAACATATAAGTTTTGGGGCTACATACTTTGATCCATAACAAGTACTACTGAAAATGGCAGAGCCATAGCTACAACATGTAAAATGATTGGAAGTTGTCACTCCAGCCCTCACAAGAAGTAAAAAAGTTGAGAAAACTGAAATTCAATGACTTTTTGATCCATCAGAGAAGTGAGGTCACTGTGGACAAACCACCACCCCCAAAACTGGAGAGACAGGTAATTAAATACAGAGAACACAGATCAGCTTACCTGAAGTAAAAGCCATTGGAGCCAGTACTAGTAAGAGCACCTAACTCAATTTAGGTAGAGGCTAAATGTGGACTAGTTGGAGACTTAAGAACTCCTGGGGGCCAGGCGCAGTAGCTCACACCTGTAATCCCAGTCTGAGGCAGGAAGACTGCTTGAGCCAAGGAGTTTGGAACCAGTGTAGGC
Organism: Carlito syrichta; assembly: GCF_000164805.1. Lineage (NCBI taxonomy): Eukaryota > Metazoa > Chordata > Mammalia > Primates > Tarsiidae > Carlito > Carlito syrichta. The sequence goes on along the minus strand of NW_007258881.1, from coordinate 126,499 downwards.
AACATAGTGAGACCTCAATCTCAAAAACAAAAATATAAAACCTTTGGGGGGGCCTAGTCTAAGGTAGCAGATGTTACATTTCTGTGGATCTTACTTCCAGGAACCCCACCAGTTTCTACTGTGAAGAAACTGGTGGGGCTCCTAGAAGGGTGAAGACCTGAGAAAAGTCTCTTCTTGTTTGGTCAAAATTAACCATTTTGAAGTATTCCCAATGCAAAAGTAATCATTTCGAAATATCCTCAAGGGCATTTTTTCTTCATGATAAAGACCTACCATCCAGGAAAACTACTTTAGTAGAGTCTTATCTAATGTGGGGCAAAGGAAATACACAGCTCCAGGTACATTCTACTTCCTGTATCACCTAAGGAGTATGGGAGAAAGTTGAGAAACACTTACAAAGATCACAGTCCAGGAAGATAGGCCCACTAAAAGATTGAGACTTAATCATAGGATTATATTATAATCATAGGATTACCACCACATCAACAGGGCTCTGCATGGAGTACAGATGAATGAACTGAAAGGCACAGACTCTATTTAAGAAGAAATTTGTAGGGAAACCAAAGACAACAGAGGAGACAGAAACAAAGACACCAGAGGAAACTGAAGACTCTGACATTGACTACTTTCTGGTCACACTGGAGAGTAAGCAGGCTTCCAAATCATATCTATCTTGGGGAGGTCTTGTGACTCAAGGGTGACATTCTGTCTCTGAGTAGAGTCTTATGGTAAATTCTTCAAGTTGTTGATGTACTTATCAATGTGTAACTTGTGGACACTAAATCGTCTGCTGATTTATTTTAATATTAGCTGAAATATGAAGTTCTACTTATTGTCTTGTACAGAGGCACTTTTAGCCTGTATGGTATTATCAGTAGTAAATGACTGTAACTTCCATACTGTACTCTTCAATGAAAAGAGGAGAACTCTAGTATGAGGAGACTCCCTTTCTTGTTTTAAATTTCCCTATAAAAACCTTTCACCTTGTGACAGGCTCCAGAAAACCCCCAACATTGTTGGTGTGTCTTCCTGGGTTGATTCTCACATTTGGCTTCCAATAAACATTTACCAAATCATTTCTGCCTCAACAGCCTAAATTTTGATCAACAATATCTACAGCTATAGAAAAAATTAAATATAGCCTAATTTCTAGCAAGGTAAACATGAAACCTCACACTAAAGGCCTATTTACTTCAATTCCTTTTATTCAATACACCATAGATGGCTTTCAACAAAAAATGTCAAGGTATTCTAAAAGATCAAAAAACAAACAAACAAACAAACAAACAAAAAGACCACAGCCCAAAGAATCAAAACAAACATCAGAATCAGACACAAACATGGAAGAGATTTGGGAATTTAAAAGAACTATGTAGACATCATAGAAGTGAGGCAGGCTAGTGCATGCAGGAAAATGTGACCTCTGTGTCTCCTTACAAGAAGCATGAAGCAAGTAGATAAAAGTTTGGAAAACATCTCCAGGGTGTTTATGGTTGGAACGGGCGAACAAAGCAGGCCCTCCCCCCTTCTTGAGCATCCAACACTGCAAGTGGAACACGAGCTCATCACAGCTCAGATGCCCAAATAAAGACCAATCCATGGCCCTCATGACCCTTACCTCTTCTCAGTCCCTCAAAGTACAGGAGATAAAAGCCAGTCACCAAGACCCCTCGGAGCAGTTCTCACTCTGAGACTGTTCATACTCCCTTCCCTTGGAATGTGTACCTTCCTTCCTCAGGGCAACTCGCCTCTTGAGACTGCCTGCTCTCACTCCCTTTCCCTTTAAGTGTGTACTTTCACCTTAATAAACTCTTTACTTTATCTGCCAACTGGATGTCTTGCTCTTGAATTCTTTCCTGTGATAATGTCAAGACCCCAGACAAGAGTTGAAGTTTCTTCTCTCTCTCTGTTAGAGAGACTTCCTCTCCAGCAACATAAGGACAGAGGGATAATATAAACAGAGATGGAAAGACTAAGAATTAATAAAACAGAAAAGAATAAAAACAAAACTATAACAGAAACAAATAATGTCTTTAATAGCCTCAGCAGTAGACTGGACATGGCCAAGTTAACATCAGTGAGCTAGAAGGTATGTAAATAAAAACTTTCCAATCTGAAATGCAAAGAGATAAAAGAATGGAAAAACAAACAAACAAGTGAAACATAAAACCCAATAACTGGTGGACACCAACAGGTATAACCTATGCATAATGAGAAAACCAGAAGAGAGAGAGAGAGAAAAAAAAAAGAGACAATATTTGAAGTAAAAATGGCTGATAATTTTCCAAAATGATAGAAACCAAAGCACAGATCTGGGAAGCACAGAAAATACCAAAAGGATAAACGCCAAAAAAAAAAAAAAATTATGTCTGCACATATCATACTAAAACAGTATAAAACCAAAGACAAAGACAAAAAATCTTGGAAGAAGCCATGGAGGTACCCATCTATTGAAAAGCAAGGATGAGAACGACATCAGATTTCTCATCAGAAACCATGTGGCTGGGCTCGGTGGCTCAGCCTGTAATCCCATACCTTTGGGAGACTGAGGTGAGTGGACTGCCTGAGCCCGTGGGTTGGAGACCCACCTGGGCAACTTGGCGAGACCTCATCTCTACAATAAATCAAAAATCAGCAAGGCGTGGTAGCGCGTGCCTGTAATTCCGGCTGCTCGGAAGGCTGAGGCAGAGGGATCACCGGAGCCCAGCAGGTCGAGGCTGCAGTGGCCGGGAGCAGCCACTGCACTCCAGTCTGGGCTACAGAGTGAGACTCCAACTCAAAAAAAAAAAAAAAAAAAAAAAAAAAGGAACCATGTAAACAGAGAGTAGAGTGAAATATCTCAAGTGTTGAAAATGTAAACTAAAAATAAAATTCTAAGTTCCCCACTAACTAAATGTATCCCCCTTTCTGTTTGGCCAAGAGGACCCTACAAAAACCTTAAAAACTGAGTTCCCGACCATGATAAAATGGGAGGTCAGACAAGCCTTGTTATATTCTCTCCTTTTTTGGAGTTTCGGCACAACAACTGACTGACATGAATGTTAAAATAGAGATCAGAAGACTGACAAAACAGACTCTTTGTGGCAAGAAAATGCCAAACTATAAACAAGACCTAAGTCCCTGCCAGGGAGGGGTTAAGTCATGCCTGCAGGTCATCAGTCTTGCTAAACAGGTCATATGGCTGACTCTGACATAGCATCTTTAGCCTAACGTAAACATTCCTCTCTGCTAACTCTAAGTTTTTAGAGAGTTTTGCTCCTTTTACCAATTGCAGATTAAAGACTCTCTGAATCTACCTACAATTTGTAAGCTCTTATTTCAAGATATTCTGTCCTTTTTGGGCCTAACCAATGCACCTTCGCTGTGTTGATTTTTGTCCTTGCCTGTAATTCCTGCCTCTCTGAAATGTAAAAAAAAACACCTTTAATCCTACGACTCAGAGTGAACTTTCTCAGGACACCTTGAGATTTGAGGCTGTCTCTCCAGACTGCAGTTACTCATATTGGTTCAGAATAAACCTCTTTAAACTATTTTACACAGTTTGGTTTTTCTCTTAGCAAAAGGAAAAGGCCACTCTGTGATGGTTAATATTAGGTGTCAATTTGAGTTGAAGAATACCTAGAAACCTGGTAAAACACTGTTTTGAGGTGTGCTTGTAAAAGTGTTTCCAGAGGAAATCAGCATGTGACTTTGAGTGGACTAGGTAGGGAAGGTTTGTGCTCAGTGTGAGTGGGCACTCTCCAGTCTGCTGGGGGTATAGAGAGAATAAAAACAAAGAAAAGGCTAATATATCAATCTATCTACGGAAGCTGGCATACACTGTTTCTCTCCTGTCCTTGGACAACTCAAGACTCCCTGGCCTCATTATACAGACTCTAGGACTTGTGCCAAGTGCACAAGTGCACCCCTGGGTCCTCAAGCCTTGTCCTTAGTCGAAGAGATACATCATCAGTTTTGTTGGTGAGGCCTTTGGACTTGGACTGAGCCATGCTATCAGCATTGCAAGGCCTCCAGCTTGCAGAGCAGCCTGTCACAGGACTTAGCCTCCATAATCATGTGAGTCAATTCCCCTAATAAACCCCCTCTCATGTATCTATGTATACATATGCTATTGATTCTTTCTAAAGAATCCTGACTAACAGAGCCACAAGCCTCAAATTTTTGTATTTTGCAAAATTATCCTTCAAAAATAAAGGAGAGTTTCTCAGATAAACACTGAGGGAATTTGTCACTAGTAGATCTGCCTTGCAATAAATGTTTAGAAGAAGTTCTTCAGAGAAAAAGAAAAGGATTTAGGTCAGAAATTCAGATGTACATGAAGATAGGAAGAGCATTATTATCCATTGAAATAGTATCTTGTGGCTGGGCTTGGTGGTTCAAATCTGTAATCCCAGCACTTTGGGAGGCTGAGGCGAGAGGATTGCCTGAGCCCAGGGGTTCAAGACCAGCCTGGGCAACTTGACGAGACCATGTCTCTACAATTAAAAAAAAAAAAAAGCTGTGTGTGGTCGTGCGCGCCTGTAGTTCTAGCTACTTGGAAGGCTGAGGCAGGATAACCTGAGCCCATCAGGTCGAGGCTGTGGTGGCCGTGAGCATGCCACTGCATTCCAGCCTGGGCGACAGAGTGAGACTCCAACAACAACAACAAAAAATTTACCCAGGCATGGTGTTGCACACACCTGTAGTCTCAGCTACTTGAGAGGTTGAGACAAAAGAATTGCTTGAGTCCAGGAGCTCAAGGTTGCAGTTAGCTATGATAGGATAAGCCTTGCACTCCAGCCTGAGTGATAGTGACCATCATTATGATCCCTTGGACATTAAAAGGATGTATAAAGGAGAATTATGAACAACTCTATGCCCACAAATTTGATAGCTTAGATGAAATGAACCAATTCTTTAAAAGAAACAAATTAGCCGGGTGCGGTGGCTCAAGCCTGCAATCCCAGCACTCTGGGAGGCGAAGGCAAGAGGATTGCAGGAGCTCAGGGATTCAAGACCAGCCTGAGCAACACAGCAAGACTTCGTCTCTATAATAAATCAAAAAATTAGTTGGGAGTGGTGGCACATGCCTGTGGTTTCAGCTACCTGGAAAGCTGAGGCGGAAGGACCTCCTGAGCCCAGCAGGTCAAGGCTGCGTTGGCCGTGAGCAGCATGCCACTGCACACTCAGATGAGAAACAGGTCCTCTGAATAAGGACTTTATTCATTTTATTGATTGATTGAGTTGGAGTCTCATTCCTCGCCCAGCTGGAGTGCAGTGACATGCATGCGCACGGCCACCCCTGCATCGGTCTTCTGGGCTCCAGCGATTCTTCTGCCTTAGCCTTCTGAGTAGCCGGAACTACAGACGTGCAGCTACCACACCCAGCTATTTTTTCTTTTATTGTGGAAACGAGATCTTGCCAAGTTGCCCAGGCTGGTCTTGAACCGGCAGGCTCAGGCAATCCACTTGCCTTGGCCTCCCAAAGTGCTGGGATTATAGGCTGAGCTACCGAGCCCGGCCAGGGCCTATATTTATTTTTAAAATTCAATCAATAATTAGTAACCTGCTAAAAGAAAAAGCATCAAGGCCATGTGGTTTCACTGGTGAATTTTACCAGTTAATGGGGACTATAATCCCACTCATGCTTCCCTTCCATTTTCTTATTTTATTTCAATAGCTTTTGGGAATATAAATGGTTTTTGGTTACATGGATGTACTGTATAGTGGCAAAGAAATCTGAGCTTTAAGTGTATCTTCCACACTCACCTGTACACAATGTACCTGATAGGTGATTTTTCATTTCTCCCCACCTTCCCACCTCTCCTTTCTGAGTCTCCAATGTCAATTGTACCATGGGTCCCCAACCCCTGGGCTAGAAACTGGGCTGCACAGCAGGAGGCATGTGGCAGATGAGCTAGTGAATCTTCATCTATATTCACGGTCATTCCCAATTGCTGGCATTACCCTCTGAGCTCCACCTGTCAGATCAGCAGTGGCATTAGATCCTCATAGGAGTGCGAATCCAATTGTGAACTTGTGCATGTGAGGGATCTAGGTTGCACACTCCTTATGAGAATCTAATGTCTAATGATCCGAGGTGGAGCTGAGGTGGTGAAGCTAGCATTGGGGAATGGCTGCAAATACAGATTAATGTTAGCAGTGAGGTTTGACAGCACAGAGACCATAATAAATCAATTGCTTGCAGACTCTTATTAAAACTCTACCAGTTAGTGGCAGGTGAGTAGTTGTACTTCAATTGTATAGCTGCATCTGGTGGCAGGTTTTAAGTCAGAATCCAACACTTATTTTAGTCCAGACATGGCCCACCCATTATTTTATTTACCACTTCCATCCGTGCCTTTTTTAAAAAAATGGTCAGTTGTATCATTATTTCATTATTTGTTATAATGTAATATTAATAGAAATAAAGTGCACAATAAAGGTTATGCATTTTAATCATCCCCAAACCATTGCTCCCTGCCCTGGTTCATGGAAAAATTGTCTTTCATGAAACTAGTTCCTGATGCCAAAAAGGTTGGAGATTGTTGCATTATACCATTGTATATGCCTTTGCTGATCCTTAGTTTAACTCCCACTTATAAGTGAGAACATGTATTAGGTTTTCTGTTCCTGCGTTACTTCACTTGGGATGATGGTTGCCAATTACATCCAAGTTGCTGCAAAATACATTATTTCATTCTTTTTTTAATGATGTTTACATATACCACATTTGCATTATCCATTGATAAGTTGATGGCATTTAGGCTGATTTCACATCATTCCAATTGTGCTGAGATAAACATACAAGTGCAGGTCGTCTTTTTTGTATAATGACCTTGTTCCTTTGGATAGATATCAAGTAGTGGGATTGTTGGATCAAATGGTAGATGTACTTTTAATTCTTTGAAAAATCACCATACCAATTTCCATAGAGGTTGTACTAATTTCTGCTTCCATCAACAATGTATAAGCTTTCCCTTTTCACTGCATCCACACCAACATCTATTTTAAACATTTTAAAAATAATAGTCATTCTGTCTAGTGTAAGGTGGGATTTCATTGTGGTTTTAACTTCCCTGATGATGAGTGATTTTGAGCATTTTTCATGTGTTTGTTGGCCATTTGTACATATTTTGAGAGATCATGTCATTTACTCACTTTATAATAGGGTCGTTTGCATTGTCCTTGCTAATTTTTTGTAGATTTTGGATATTAGTTTTTTTCAGATGTATTGTCTGTGGGTATCTTCTTCCATTCTGCAGGCTTTACTCTGTTGATTATTTCTTTTTCTGTGCAGAAACTTTTAAAATTAAATCCTGCTTGTTTATTTTTGTTTTCGTTGCATTTGCTTTTGCCTAAGCCAATGCCCAGAAGAGTTTTTCCTAAGTTTTCTTTTAGTACTTTTGGTTTTTTTGAGTTGGAATCTCAACTCCAGGCTGGATGGAGTGCAGTGGCATGCTCATGGGTACCCCAGCGTCAATCTCCTGGGCTCAGGTGATCCGTCCGCCTCAGCCTTAGTGTTTAGTAGTTCTCCTTGTAGAGATTTTCACCTCCTTGGTTAAATATATTCCTAGGTATTTTGTTTTTTGGTAGCTATTGTAAATGGAATTGAGTTTTTTGATTCTCAGTTTGGTCACTATTGGTCTATAGCAGTGCTTTGTGTGTAATTTTTGTATCCAGGGATTTTACTGAATTCATTTATCAAGTCCAGAAGTTTCTTTAAGAAGTCTTTAGCATTTTCTCCGTATACAATCATATCAACAGCATACAAGGATAGCTTGATTTCTTCCTTTCCAATTTAGATATCCTTTCTCTCTCTTGTCTGATTGCTCTAGCTTGGACTTTCAGTACTATGTTGACTAGAAGTGGTCCTTCCTTTTTTTTTTTGAGTTGGAGTCTCACTCTGTCACCCAGGCCGGAGGGCAGTGGCGTGCTTCCAACCACTGCAGCCTTGACCTGCTGGGCTCAGGTGATCCTTCCACCTCAGCCTTCCAAGTAGCTGGAACTATCGGCACACACCACCATGCCCAGCTAATTTTTTCATTTATTGTAGAGATGAGGTCTTGCCAGGTTGCCCAGGCTGGTCTCGAACCCGTGGACTCAGGCAATCCTCTCACCTCGGCCTCCCAAAGTGCTGGGATCATATGCATGAACCACCATGCCCGGGCCTTTCCTTTTTTAAAAAGTATATTGGCTACATTTGCTGTAATTAGAATGTAATGTTTTCAAAATAGAAATAACCAAATAAAAGATAAGTAGCATGTTTGGGGGAATGAGATGGAAGTCTTAAGTGCAAATAGTTTTGATATACTGATATTTGTGGAGGAGGGAAATGTGCAAAAAGGTTTTTTTTTTTTGAATTAGAGTCTCACTCAGTCGCCCAGACTGGACTGCAGTGGCTGCTCCCGGCCACCGCAGCCTCGACCTGCTGGGCTCCGGCGATCCTTCCGCCTCAGCCTTCCATGTAGCCTGGAACTACAGGCGCGTGCTACCACACCTGGCTAATTTTTTTGAATTATTGTAGAGATGAGGTCTTGCCAAGTTGCCCAGGCGGGTCTCAAACCCGCAGGCTCAGGCAATCCACTCACCTAAGCCTCCCAAAGTGTGGGATTACAGGGTGGACCACCGAGCCCAGCCCCAAAAAGGTTTTTTGTGGAAAACTATTCTGTTGGTTCTGTAAAAGATGAGCCAGAACAAGAAAAGTTGAGAGCACAATAGTAATCTGGGCTTGAGGTAAAGACAGCTTGAAACAGGCTAGTGGGTTTACACATTACCAAAGAAATACTGAATAAAATACAGGAGGTCAGTAAAAATAAGTTTCTATGATCTCCTTTTACTCTTCAGCAAGACAGAAGTGATGTTTATGACAATAGAACGTGCAGGTTGAAAGCTGTTTTTCATTTTTGGTGATAAAACATATAATTATTTTAATAATTTTAAGTGTATAGTCGAGCAACATTAAATACATTCACATTGATTTGGGAATTAAACTATGTTAGCCTGAGGCTCAAAAATCAAGAGTTTTTATTTTTAGAAATAAAATTAAGAGTTTTCATTTTTGAACCATACAGATGTCTCAACAGAATATATATCAAGCCATTTAGAGAATATCTAAATTGCAAATAAGTGAACTTGGCAGCATCATCTGGGATGAAGAATTGGGAAGATAAAAATAAATGACTCATGGTGCTAGTTGGTAGAAACTGGAACCTCTTTAGTGTTTTTGTTTTGTCTCTATCTACACATTTTTACATAGATTCTAATAGCTAAGATTTTGAGTTGTCACTATATGACAGGCATTGTCCCACACATTTAGTCATTCACTCCTCAAAACAAAGGCGGAAAGTCCATACTCTTACTGTTTTACAAATAAGAAACTGAAGGCATACAGGGATTGAATAACGTGCCTGAGGTCTTACAGCTACAAGGTGGCAAAAGAGGGGTTGGCCCTGGAACTTCTATCTTTAACCAGTGAACTGCTCTTCCTTTTCTGGCTCTTGCTTCTTTGACCCGACAGTGTATCTTGAAGATCAATCCATGTAAGTAGATATAGGACTTCTTTCTTTTAACAGTTGCACAGCATTGTGTTAAATGGATGTAGCATAATTAATTTAACCAGTTTTGTATTGATAGACCTTAGAGTGGTTTCCAGTTTGATTTAGAAACACTACATTTATTAGTCTTAGAATTAGCTCTCATATGTGAGTACCCATAGGAAATGGTATTGCACGGTCAACAGACACATGCTTTTAAATTTTAATATATAGAAAAATTGCTCTCTAAAGAGGTTGTATCCATTTATACTGTCCTCAGAATGTAAATATTGAATATGGTATAGTAAATTCAATGCAGCCACAGGAGGATAAGATCAAGGCTTGGAAGGATGTTTATTAACCTGATAGGTTCCAGAGAAGAGGTTGCCACATGTCATGCAGTGCCATAGTGGAAGTGTCAGGTTTTGATGTGGAACTTAAGACGGGCAAAATGGAAAGTCTAGTCAGAGCCATCACTGGAGTTTCCCTGGGAAAGTCTAAGCAGGACAATTTAAGATTGGCTAATTCTGGTGTGCTTTGGGCATAGGGGTGGTCCCTAGTTGCCCATTACATGGTCCTGGAATGACTCAGGGCAAGGGAAATATTGGCTGGGTATGAGATAAGTGGATGGGGCTACAAAGGACTGGCTGGTTCGTCTATGAAAGAATGCTCTAGGCTGGGCGCGGTGGCTCAGGCCTGTAATCCCAGCACTTTGGGAGGCTGAGGTGAGAAGACTGCTTGAGCCCTCGGGTTCGAGACCAGCCTGGACAACATGGTGAGACCTCATCTCTACAATAAATCAAAAATTAGCCGGGCATGGTAGCGCGCGCCTGTAGTTCCGGCTACTTGGATGGCTGAGGAGGAAGGCTCACCTGAGCTCAGCAGGTCGAGGCTGCAGTGGCCGTAAGTGTACCACTGCACTCCAGCCTGGGCGACAGAGTGAGACTCCTACTCAAAAAAAGGAAAAAAAGAAAAAAAAGAAACCTTGACTGTTGTTTGGGGTTGAGTAGGGGCACATTTCCCCAGTTCATTTTAGCCAGTGCGGTGGCTCACAACTACAATCCCAGTACTTTGGGAGGTCGAGGTGAGAGGACTGCCTGAGCCCATGGGTTCGAGACCAGTCCCGGTAACTTGGCGAGACCTCATCTCTACAATAAATTAAGAAAAAATAGCCAGCATGGTGGTGCATGCCTGTAATTCCAGCTGAGGCAGAAGGATCGCCTGAGATCAGCAGATCGAGGCTGCAGTGGCTCTGAGCATGCTACTGCCCTCCAGCCTAGGCGACAGTGAGACTCCTACTCAAAAAAAAAAAAAAAAGAAAGAAAAAGAAAGAGTGCTCTAGGGAGCCATTTGTTTGTTTGTTTGTTTGTTTTTGAGTTGGAGTCTCACAGTCGCCCAGACTGGAGTGCAGTGGCCGCTCCCGGCCACTGCAGCCTCGATCTGCTGAGCTAAAGCAATCCTTCTGCCTCAGCCTTCCAAGTAGCTGGAACTACAGGCGCGCACTACCACACCCGGCTGATTTTTTGATTTATTGTAGAGATGAGGTCTCGCCAAGTTGCCCAGGCAGGTCTCGAACCCACGGGCTCAGGCAATCCACTCACCTCAGCCTCCCAAAGTGCTGGGATTACAGGCTGAGCCACCAAGCCTGGCTGGGAGCCATTTGGAAGGGCATTCTCTCCATGACCAGCAAATTTTTAAGATGTCAAAACATCATAAAGTTCAGAAAAATTTTTAAAAAATGATTAATACGTATACTTTCACTAGGAGTATATAAGATTACCAATTTTCTCACACCTTCACCAGTATTATCAAATTAGTTCACCTTTGCTGATCTGACAGGTGAAGAATGAGATCCATACAAGTATTAACTGCTTATGGATGTGTGAAGCACTATTCTAAATGCTGGAAACAAAATAGTGTCAAAACAAAGTTACTTGCACAGTGAATATTTGTATACCTAGCCCTGAATTGCACCCCACAATTTTAAAATAAAAATTAAAAGAGGAAATAAATAAATAAAATAATTACATTTAAAAAAAGAAAAAGAAAACAAAGTTCTTGCCCTCAGGGAGCTTGCCTCTCAAGAAATGAGCAGGACCTATGTGGAGAAAATGACAAAAACTCTAGAAAGACATAAAAGAACTAGGCTGGCTGTCATGACTCATGCCTGTAACCCCAAAACTTTGGAAGCTAAGGTAAGAGGATTGTTTGAACCCAGGAGTTAGAGGCCAGCAAGGCCTTATCTGTATAAAAAATTTATTTGAAAGCTTGCAGTACATGTTAAAGTTAACATTACTTTGTCTTTAAATTAGGAGTTTATAAGTGTGTAAATCATATATGAAGCCAGGCATGGTGACTCACGCCTGTAATCCCAGCACTTTGGGAGGCCAAAGCAAGATGATTGTTTGAGCTCAGGAGTTTGAGACCAACCTAGGCAACAGTGAGACTTCATCTCTATAAAAAAAAATCAAAAAAATTAGCTGGGTGTGGTGATGCATGCCTGTAATCCCAGCTACTTGGGAGTCTGAGGTGAAAGCATCGCCTGAGTCTAGAAGGTCAAAGCTATGGTGAGCTGTGATAATGCCATTGCACTCTAGCCTGGGTGACTGAATGACTCTGACACACACCCACACACACAAAATAAAGGACTAAATGAAAAGACACATATGGCCGGGTGCAGTGGCTCAGTCTATAATCCCAGCATTTTGGGATGCCAAGACAAGAGGATTGCCTGAGCCCAGGGGGTTCAAGACCAGCCTGGGCAGCTTGGTGAGACCTCATCTCTACAATACATCAAAAAATTAGCCAGGTATGGTAGGACGCGCCTATAGTTCTGGCTACTTGGAAGGCTGAGGCAGAAGGACTGCCTGAGCCCACAAGGTTGATGCTGGGGGTGGCCATGAGTGTGCCACTGCACTCCAGCCTGGGTGACAGTATGCAACTCCA
>NW_007258881.1:83974-114018 GCF_000164805.1 Carlito syrichta | reverse complement strand
ACCCAAAAAAAAAAAAAAAAAAAAAAAGACATATGTTGACAGAAGATAAGAATGAAAGGCAGAAACTGGCAATTATTATCAACTCAATAGGTCAACAGGTATGGTACAAAATCATAAGGAGTTCTTTTTAGGGGAGCAAGGGAGACAACTTGACAAATATTACTTGAAATAATGAATGGATATTTACTAAGAACACCTTGAAAAAGCTCAAGTATGAAGCAGTATTAGGATATTTGCTCTACCCGATGATAAAACATACCATAAAAACAGTAATAAAATCAGCAGTTACTCATGTGGTAACAGACACCCAGAAATAAACTCTAACTTATATATGATATGCTAATTATAGTTTTTAATACATAAATATCTGGGAGGGTTGTTTCCCCTAGTACAGTTCTCAATATTTATAAAAACTGCATTAAGAAACAAAAACAAGGCTGGGCATGTTGGCTCACGCCTGTGATCTCTGTACTTTGGGAGCCTGAGGCAAGAGAACTGCCCAAGTTCAGGGATGCCCAGAGGTTCCAAGACCAGCCTGGGTAACAGGGTGAGACTTCGTCTCCACAATAAATAGAAAAATAAGCCATATGGTAGCATGCACCTGTAGGTCCAGCTACTTGGAAGGCTGAAGCAGGATTGCCTGAGCCCAGCAGAAAGAGGCTGCAGTAGCTGTGATCATGGCACTGCATTCCTGCACTCCAGCCTGCATGACAGAGTGAGATTCCAATTCCAAAAAAAAAAAAAAAAAAAAAACCAACCAGTCACCCCCCACCCCAACAACAACAAAAAAAACTACTTTTGGTTGTTTGGATCATACTTCTTTGACTATTTCATCCAGAGTGGAGCTCATGGACTCAAATGTCATAAGGGTTACCCATATATACCCACAGTGTTAAGATGCTGAGAAAAAAAGAAAAAACCCACAGTGGTTATGGGGAAGGGGCTTTAAAAAATTACTGGGATTAAAAAAACCTAATTTCTCTATTATTTGGATTTGTATAATAAAAACATATTACTTTTATGATCTCCCAACACACACACAAAACAATAAAATTGAAAGGTAATAGTAACAATGATCATATCAATGATCAAACTTCTGAAAAAATTCAGTTAAGTTAAAAGCTGATATGTCCTCTACTTATTCTTTAAAGCAGACAGAAAAGTACTATTTCTCATGACTTGGTTTACTAAAATTTTGGTGTTTGTTATTATGAAGTCTTTTCTGAGCAATCTTTAAAACCAGACTTAGTTTAAGGAGACTCACCTTGCAACTTTGAGAATACAGTCTAATTTTAGGTAAATAACATAGTTTAAAAATGCATTAAAGAGAAACTTTACACATGATGAGAACTGGTTTTTGAAATGTCTTCTGTTTTGTATTTTGTTGGAGCTAAATGTAAATAAAGCATAACAGCATTCCATTTATAGTCTATTATCTTCTCCAACTGAAAAGAGTAAGCCTCTACATGCACTGTGCAGTTATATGATGAATAAGTATCAAGAATTATAGGGCAACCTCTTTCAGGTCCCCTCCCAGTGTGGAAGTTTTTCTGTCTTCTTAATAAATCCTACTTTATAAAAAAAAAAAAAAAAAAGAATTATAAAATTCTTCTTTATAATGATTTTTTTTACATTCATAAAATAACCCAAAAGTAGACTGAACAAATGCAAAGACAAATCTTCAAATACGTTCTCACCAATGCTAAGTTGAATCAGATCAGCATTAGAATAAAAACAGTGTTTTATTATTCCATGAAGTTTTTAATAAGCTATCATTTTCTTACATGCCCACTAATAATCTTAGACAATTATTTACTACCAAAAGTTAAATACTGTACAATTTATGAAAAATATATTTTTAAAAATTTGTAAAAGTAATAAAGGGAGGTTCCTATTTCAAATGGATTAAATAAGAAAATTCTACTTTTAAGACATTTAATCAGAAAATGGGAAACTTCTATTTGTCTAAGTAAACATTAAACCTTTACTGAAACCAGAGAGACTATCTTAGTTCAAGCCTTCATCTACACAGCTTTAAATAAACCTTAAAAAATATTTTTCTTCTACATATAAGGCTGCTAAAAAGAGTGCATGACTGAGGTAAAAATAATTGTTAGAATGTGAACTCCTGAAGAATAAAGAGATATTTCATTCATCTTTATATCCCTGGGTTCCAAGCATAATGCCTGGTTCAAAGTAAAATGCTGAAGCAACATTTGTTGCTTTGAAGTAAACTGGGCAAATACACATTTCTACCTTTGGTCCAGTTTTCACCCTACGTGAAGCACTACATTTGAAGGACCTGAGCTGCTCCTGGTTCTTGGCCTTTGACCTTAAATTGAGTAAGGTAATCCAATATGCATACACGTTTTACATCAGCCTTCTGACAGGATCCTGAGAACTGACTCATTACTAGGCTGTTAATAATTCTCTTATGTGCTCTGATTCTTATTTCTTGGAAAACAGTTAATATCAGTGTGCAAAAGTAAAGCATTTTCAATCCAGGATAAGTATGTTCATTTAAGAATGGAATAAAGAGCAGGACTCGGTGGCTTAGCCTGTAATCCCAGCACTTTGGGAAGCTGAGGCAAGTGGATTGCCTGAGCCCATGGGTTCGAGATCAGTCCGGGCAATTTTGGCAAGATCTCATTTCTACAATAAATAAAAAAAAATTAGCCAGGCGTGGTAGTGCACGCCTGTAGTTCCAGCTACTTGGAAGACTAAGGTGGAAGGATCACCTGATCCCAGCAGGTCGGCGCTGGGGGTGGCTGTGAGCATGTCACGGCACTCCAGCCTGGGTGACGGAGTGAGACTCCAACTCAAAAAAAAAAAAAAAAAAGAAATAAAGACCTCGTTCTTCCATATTTTAAGTAACAGATACATAGCATCTTAAATTATGATATAATTAGTAATTTTTAGAGCGTGAACATAATACACTGTATTACAATGCAACGTGGCAGGCTTCCATTTTAGGAACCAAAATAAATTTCACATGAAAAAACATTTATTTTAATTCACATAAAATATATGTAGAATAAATCTAAATTTTTAGCATTAAAATGCATAAAAACAAACAAAGACAAGCTTTAAGATGTAGAAGTCTCCATTTTGTCCAAAAGGCATATACAAAAAATTCTCTTACAATTATTGATCATCACCTCGTTGCCTTAAATTTCTAGATTTTCCATTTTCAATTCTCCTCTTTTTGAAGACTGGGGCCACTCCATCTGCCACAACTCCAAGAGAAGTGACTGTTTTTTCTTTAAATACCACTTTGGGTTCTCCACCACCATCAGCTTCTGAAGTTGATGCATACTCATCTTCAATGCTAGGAAGTTCCAAATCTACTTCCTCACTGGACCAGAGAGTAAAAACAAAGTAAAAATAAAACCATTATTTGACAGTGTAAGACAAACATTTTCATATAACCCGTGAGCCCACCTAAGCCTCAAGATCAACTTTCTAATAATTAGAAGTTAGAAAATACTCATTACAGAGTATTTTAAAATAGCAATTTTTCAATATTATTTAAGACACTGAACACCTATTTAGGCAGACATAGGCCAGGAAAATTCCATCTCTTCTTTTATTCCTGTTGCACAAAGGATGCATCATCTAAGAAAGTGCTTGTGCTTATACATGATCAGTACAAGTGAATGGACAAGGGAGAGGTATTTACAGAAACTGATTTTGCCATGGACTGATGAATACTCTGGAGGCTTACAATACACAAGATAAAAACTACAGAATCTTACTGTCCTAGTACAGAAGACTCAAAGGAGCTGTTTGCCTAGCAACACTTTTCTAATGACTAGCTCTTTAACCATCCACATGATTAGTTTATAAATAACCTGTTGATTGGTCCTGATATCAGTACCTGACTTAACACAAGGGCCACGAAATAGCAAGTAAGTTACATCACATCCATCAAAATCTGGACCATGGGCTAGAAAAGCTCATTATGTTTTAACTCTCTCTAGTAGTTAAGAATACAAAACCTGTTGGGAACCACATATTTGGAGAAAGGAGTACTGCAGAAGGCAGTTTGTTTATTTATTTATTTAATTTTATTTTTTGAGTTGGAGTCTCACTCTGTTGCCCAGGCTGGAGTGCAGTGGCACATTCACAGCCACCACAGCCTTGACATGCTAGGCTCAGGTGATCCTTCCGTATCAGCCTCCCAAGCAGCTGGAACTACAGGCGCGTGCTACCACACCCAGCTAATTTTTAATTTATTGTAGAGACTAGGTCTCACCAAGTTGCACGTGTTGGTCTCGAACCCGTGGGTTCAGGCAATCCACTCGCCTCGGTCTCCCGAAGAGATTACAGGCTGAGCCACTGAGCCTGGCCAGAAGGCAGTTTATTGCAAGGACCTTCTTTGCTGCCAGTTGAAACAGGCTGTTTTAAGTTAGAAAACTGAATAGCACAGCCTGGGCATTAATGAGACTCTGTGTATACAAAACATTTAAAAAAGTGAGCCAGGTATAGTGGTGCCCACTCATAGTCCTAGCTACTTGGGAGGCTCATTTGAGCTCAGAAGTTCATTTGGTTATTACAGAAAGATTCTTAACAGTAATTGATACTTGTTGCCATAACAGTATTTTGTGCTTATAACCTCTAATGGGCTTCACGTGCTGGGTTTTAATGTCCTTGAA
Source organism: Carlito syrichta (assembly GCF_000164805.1). Taxonomy (NCBI): domain Eukaryota; kingdom Metazoa; phylum Chordata; class Mammalia; order Primates; family Tarsiidae; genus Carlito; species Carlito syrichta. The sequence continues at coordinate 109,363 of NW_007258881.1, read as the reverse complement.
CCTGGGCAAGTACACAAGTCTCTTTAATAGAAACATGGCTCACTTGCACAAAAGTGATTAGTTTTGAGAGATCATTCAAGCCCTTGAAGTGTTTTTTGTGGGTATGAAACAAATGAGAATTTTAACTGGTCCTTATTATAGTAATGAAATTAAGTCTACTTAATTCATCAAGATATGTTCAACCCTGATTTCACATACTTGAATCTATAATAAACAATGTGATACTTGGGAGAAAAAGGGGAATTCTGCAGAAATAGAGAATTAAGCTGTTATGCAGAGAAAAGAAGAGATGGGAGGTAGAGAATCTGACTTGTTTTGAAAACAGATGCCTTCTAGAATGTTTTATAATTGTGTTAAAAATATACACTAAATGCCTTTTTTTTTTTGCTGCTTCTACTTTCCTATTTTCCCTTAGACTGCCAACTACAGTGCTTTCTAAGAATGTTAGTAACCACTTAATTAAGATATTGATTCACGGTTTGTTTTTTTGAGTTGGAGTCTCACTCTGTCACCTAGGCTGGAGTGCAGTGGCACACTCATGGCCACCTTAGCATCGACCTGGTGGGCTCTGGGTATCCTTCTGCCTCAGCCTTCCAAGTAGCCGAAACTACAGATGCACGCTACCACACCCAGCTAATTTTTTTGATGTATTGTAGACACGCAGCCTCATCAAGTTTTCCGGGCTGGCCTTGAACCCGCAGGCTCAGGCAATCCCAAGTGCTGGGATTACCCACAGGCTCAGGTCTTCCAAAGTGCTGGGATTACAGGCTAAGCCACCGAGCCCAGATGGTTTTGTTTTTTTTTTTTTAAATGCCTGTATTACAGGAGAGGAAACTGAAGCTTACAGAGAAGATAAATAATTTGGTGAAACCAAACAGTTATGTAAGTGGTGGAGCTTGGATTAAAACTCAGGTCTATCTGATCCCAAACCCACATTCTTACCCCATACCACTTTGCTTCCAGGCAAAATTTAGGAGTTCCATTAGCAAAGCAGAGAAAGACCTCAGTAAAGAGGAGGAAAGTTTGGTCATTGGACAAATGGATCTACATCCAAGAAATTTCTTTTTCTTTCTTTTTTGAGTCAGAGTCTCACTCTGTCACCCAGGCTGGAGTACAGTAGCACGCTGCTCATGGCCACTGCGGCCTCGACCTGCTTGGGTTCAGGCGATCCTTCCGCCTTAGCCTTCCAAGTAGCTGGAACTACAGGCACACATCACCATGCCTGGCTAGTTTTTATGGTTTATTGTAGAGATGAGGTTTCGTCAAGTTGCCCAGGCTACTCTCGAACCTAGGGGCTCAGGCAATCCTCTCACCTCAGCCTCCTAAAGTGCTGGGATTACAGGTGTGAGCCACCGCGCCTGGCCTTGCATCCAAGTAATTTCTATGTGAGAATCATTTATTTCACTGAATCTTGGTGGGTTCTTATTTATTTACTTTGTATTTTGATAAAGTGATTAAGCCGTAGTATTACTTTTTTATTTAAAGAGATGAGGTCTCACTCTGTTGCCCAGGCTAGAGTGCAGTGATGCAATGATAGCTCACTGCAGCCTTGACCTTTTAAGGTCAAGTGACCCTCCTACCTAAGCCTCCTGAGAAGTAGGAACAACAGGTGTGCAGCACTACTCCTGTTTAATTTTTAAATTTTTTTATAGAGACAGGGATCTCATTATGTAGCCTAGGCTGGTCTTGAACTCGTGGCCTCAAGTGATTCTCCTTCCTCAACCTCCCAAGGTGCTGGGATTACAGGTGTAAGCCACCATGCCTGGCAACAGTATTACTTTTTAAGTGAGAATACGGGACTGTAAAAAAGCTAAGGGTTTCATTTGTGAAATCATGGTCCAAGGGAAGTTCCTTAATGAGGGCTAACAAAAGTGACAGTAAAGTAGGACATACCACTGCAGAGGAAAATAACTTTCTATTAAAAAAAAAAAAAAAAAAAAGCAAGTGCCTATAAGCAAAGCAGCCCAAATCTAAAGATCTGAAATCTGAAATGCTCTAAAATCTGAAACTTCCTGAGTGTTGACATAACTCTCAAAGGATATCCTCACTGGAGCATTTCAGATTTTTGAATTTGGGATGATCAACTGGTAGATATATATAATGCAAATAACCTGAAATACAAAACACTTCTGGTCCCAAGCATTCAAGATAAGGGATACTCCACTTGCACAGAAAATATGCCTTTTTTTTTTTTTGAGTTGGAGTCTTACTCTGTCACCCAGACTGGAGTGCAGTGGCCGCTCCCGGCCACCGCAACCTTGACCTGCTGGGCTCCGGCGATCCTTCCGCCTCAGCCTTCCAAGTAGCCGGAATTACAGGCATGCGCTACCACACCCAGCTGAGTTTTTGATTTATTGTAGAGATGAGGTCTCACTGCCCAGGCGAGTCTCGAACCCGCGGGCTCAGGCAATCCACTCACCTCAGCCTCCCAAAGGCGCAGGATTACAGGCTGAGCCACCGAGCCCGGCAATATGCCATCTTTTTAAACAGTGTTGGGACAATTAAAAATAATAATTATATAAGCACCTCCACAAACTCACAATCATTTACAAATTCAAAATACAAAAACTGTAAAAGTTTTATCAGCACACAGTGTAATAAGAGTGGGGGGGAAAAAAACTCCCACCTATCTGAGATCTAAAAATGAAATACTATTCTAAAAAATCACCAAGTCAAGAAGTAAGCAAAAACATAGTATTAAATAGTTTTCAAAATCAATAAAATCAAGAAATGTTCATTCAGGTTATGGGTGTATTTAGAGACACATTATTGGCTTTATTTTCATTAACAAACAAGAATAGTTAATGAAAACAATTCACCTAAAAAAAGAATAAGTTAGTTGAGAAAAAAATATAGACATAGGCTTCTATTTTCCCTTTTTTAGAAAAAGAGAAAGCAGTAATATGCAATCTCAAAATGGAATCCTCAAAACATTTTCATGGCAACCAAGTTAAGAGATATAATTAGTCAGTGTATAATCATCAGTTATTATGTCTGATAATCAGACTATAGCTCTTGCCAAGCCAATGTGTCCTTTCCTAGACAGGAAATTAGTAATAAATGAAGAAGTTGACTACTGGTCTCACATATGAAGATATGATTAATGTGAACTTATCAGTGAGCATCGTCAAGCCTAACAAAACTGATTGCTGGATCGATTCATTTACCCCTCCTTACTGCTTTGTGAGAAGAAAGCAAAACAGACACCAAAACGACAGCAACAAAAACCTATCCTAGAATTCTTCCTAGAACTTTTCAGTTTTCTCTAAAAAGGAACAAGTTGGTAAACCTAGGTATATTTGTATAAGAAATAAACATACGGGAAAAGTGTTTAAAAACAAACAAAAAACACAAGGTCACTTCCCTCAGCTCCTGTCTATATTCTATATTCCAGAAGAAAGTAAAAACAAAAACAGAGTAAACTTAAAAAAAAATCAGAGAAAAAAAATTACAAAAGTAAAAGTAGAAACAAAAAAACCAGAAAAGCAAAAAATCTTTTGGCAAATCTCACCAAAAAAGAAGAAAAAAAAAACACCTCAAACTTTAAAAAGGGGTCCAGGTGTGGTAGCTCACTCCTGTAAACTCAGCACTTTGGGAGGTGGAAGCAAGAGGATTGCTTGAGCCCAGAGGTTTGAGACCAGCCTGGGCAGCTCGGTGAGACCCTGTCTCAACAATAAATCAAAAAATTAGCCGGGCGTGGTGGTTCCAGCTACTTGGAAGGCTGAGGCAGATCACCTGAGTCCAGCAGGTAGAGACTGTGGCTGTGAGTGTGCCACTGCACAGTGGCACTGACAGTGAGACTCTGACTCAAAAAAAATAAAAAAGAGTCAGAACAACAATGGATACTTTACCAGAAAGTTTAATTATTATAATAGTTATGCTGTCTACTATGCGCCAGATTCTGCACTAAGCACTTCGAGTAGAAGTATTCCTTTTTAATTTTATTTTGAATCTTCTAAAGTCTCATTCCCTTTTTCATAGCGCTAGAACTCTTTTCATTATGATTTTTCCCCTTTTGGTAGCCACCTCTCCTCCCTTCTCAATCCATGAGTTTCGAGTTCAGTTTATGTCCACACATAATTCTAGTGGTTGACTTAGGAACAGGGTCTGGGTGTGTGATAAAAGGCAAGACCAACTTTGGAACTGCCAGTAAAGAACAACTCTCTTTATGCTGGGATCTCTAAATGTAAGGATGATATAAGCCTGAAGCTTTGCTGTAAGGTGGGGAAAGCCTGCCTGAGAAGTGGTCAACTCAGGAAGGCAAAGCAGAATCAGAGATGGATACAGTATTCCAATAATTTTACTCCAGCCCCTAGATCCAGACTCATTTGAATCCACTGTATCTCTCAGACATATGAGAATTTCTGTCATTTGCAGTTGAAAAGGGCACTGGGGTTGATTGTATATACCTCTTACAACAAAACCAGTAATTCAAGAGTAGCAATCTCCCATCAACTATGGTTCTTAATAACCGCAATTTAGAGATAATGTGATTTTTATGTATTTGCTAAGACTTAAAAATTTTAACATACTAGCCGGGTTCGGTGGCTCAGCCTGTAATCCCGCGCCTTGGGAGGCTGAGGTGAGTGAATTGCCTGAGCCTGAGGGTTCAAGACCCGTCTGGGCAACTTGGCGAGACCTCATCTCTACAATAAATCAAAAATCAGCAGGGCGTGGTAGCGCGTGCCTGTAGTTCCAGCTGCTTGGAAGGCTGAGGCGGAAGGATCGCCGGAACCCAGCAGGTCGAGGCTGCGGTGGCCAGGAGCGGCCACTGCACTCCAGTCTGGGTGACAGAGTGAGATTCCAACTCAAAAAAAATATATATATATATATTTTTTAAACATACTATTCAATTATCTTAAACAAAACACAGGTTAACAAATCGTCTGTCTCACACTGACTATGCAAAGAGGGCTATAGTGACAATACTGAGAGGCCTGAGAGGTCTTTATGTGTTCCACTCTCTACATACATGAATAAAAATGCAAGCTTGGACAAGTATGTCCTTAGAGGCACTGTAATAATTTGTAAAATTTTTGTTTTTGTTGAATTGGAGTCTCACTCTGTCGCCCAGACTGGAGTGCAGTGGTCGCTCCCGGCCACTGCAGCCTCGACCTGCTGGGCTCCGGTGATCCTTCCGCCTCAGCCTTCCGAGTAGCCGGAATTACAGGCATGCGCTACCACGCCCGGCTGATTTTTTGATTTATTGTAGAGATGAGGTCTCGCTGCCCAGGCGGGTCTCGAACCCGCGGGCTCAGGCAATCCACTCACCTCAGCCTCCCAAAGGCGCGGGATTACAGGCTGAGCCACTGAGCCCGGCAAAATTTAAGAATAGTTAGAAAATGTGCTATGATTGCAAAAACAAAATAAAAGATGACTTAAGGACAAAGATATGATTTCAAGCCAGTAAGGACAATGCAAAAATTTCTTAAAAGGCCACTCTGCATAATATAAAACTTGAAGAACAATCTACCATAGTAGATTCCCTTAAAAATGAATGAATGGATATCCTGATAAATACATGACAAAAAATTTCAGCCTCATCAGTAAATCGAATAAAAGAAAATTACAATAAGATACTTTTTGACAAACTAGAAAATATCTGTGAGCTCAGTAATAATTGTGGGAGGATTCAATAAGAAAGGAACTTTCAGAAACTGCTGATGGAGTATAAAGTGCTCTTTCTAAGAAATAATTGGACACTGTATATCAAGATTTCAAAATGTTCATATTTTCTTTTCAACTTTTTTATATTACTCACTACTATACTAACCAGAAAAAAATGTTCACAATTTTTAACCAGGTATTACACTTTAAGATATAGTCAGAAATGTGCATATCTGGCCATACAATAATCAGGTTGTTATTTTGTTTGTTTATTTTTTGTTTTTGTTTTTTTGAGTTGGAATCTCACTCTGTCACCCAGACTGGAGTGCAGTGGCCACTCCCGGCCACCACAGCCTCGACCTGCTGGGCTCGGGCAATCCTTCTACTCCGCCTTCCAAGTAGCTGGAACTACAGGCGCGCGCTACCATGCCTGGCTAATTTTTTTATTTATTGTGAGATGAAGTCTCGCCAAGTTGCCCAGGTGGGTCTCGAACCCGCGGGCTCAGGCAATCCACTCACCTCGGCCTTTCAAAATGCTGGGATTACAGGCTGAGTCACCGAGCCTGGCTCAGTTTGTTATTTTTAAAATGTAGAAATAACCTAAATGTTCAAAAGAAAAAAAAAGGAAACAGTTACTAAAATCAACGTACATCTAAAACACAAAATATTAACCAGTAATTAAAAATGTTTTAAAATTTTAACATAATAGGCCAGGTGTGGTGGCTCAAGTCTATAATCCCAGTACCTTGGGAGGCCGAGGTGAGAGGACTGCCTAAGCCCACAGGCTCGAGACCAGCCTGGGCAACTTGGCGAGATCGCATCTCTATAATAAATAAAAAAACAGGCCGGGCGCAGTGGCTCACGCCTATACCAGCACTTTGGAAGGCTCAGGTGAGAGGACTGCCTGAGTTCGAGACCAGTCTGGGCAACTTAATGAGACCACATCTCTACAATAAATCAAAAAATTAGCCGGTTGTGGCGGTGAGTGCCTGTAGTTCCAGCTACTTGGACAGCTGAGGTGGAAGGATCGCCTGAGTCCAGCAGGTCGAGGATGAGGTGACCGTGAGCATAACACTGCACTCCAGCCTGGGCAACAGAGTGAGACTCCGACTCAAAAAAAAAAAAAATTAGCCAGGCATGATAACATGTACACCTGTAGTTCCAGCTACTTGGAAGGCTGAGGCAGAAGGATCTCCTGAGCCCAGCAGGTCAACACTAGGGTGGCTGTGAGCGTGCCACAGCACTCCAACCTGGGCAATGGAGTGAGACTCCAACTTAAAAAAAAAATAAATAAATAAACACAATGAAAAAAATATTAATGTAAGATTAAATAGGGTAAATTAGAAAAAATACTTGGAAATTTATTATTGCTAGATAACCCGATGAGTTATTCTTATACTTTTATTCATTTTCAAAAAATCTTTTTTAAAAAAATTATTTATTTATTATTATTATTTTTTGAGTTGGCAGCATCTCACTCCGTTGGCCAGGCTGAAGTGCAGTCAAATGCTCACCACCACTCCAGCGTCGACCTGCTGTGTTCCAGCGATCCTTCCACCTCAGCCTTCCAAGTAGCTGGAACTATAGGCACGCTACCATGCCTGCTAATTTTCGATTTATTGTAGAGACGAAGTCTTGCTAAGTTGCCTGGGCTGGTCTTGAACCCCCAGACTCAGGCAATCCTCTCGCCTCGGCCTCCCAAAATGCTGAGACTACAGGCTAAGTCACCGTGTACCCCTCTCATCAACATTTTTATAGCAGTCTTAAGCTATATTATGTTGTCATGCCTAGACACGAGTAAAATGAACTGCCCAAAACTTGTATTACTGTATCTTATTTAAAAAGTTCTAACTTTTTCATTAATGTACAGTTTTTTAAAATGTACAGTTTTTTTTGGACTTTTGCCTCATTTTGTTTAATATTACTGAAGGCTTTACTAATGCCTTAAAAAACACAACAAGTTCTTGACATACATCTATTATCTGGAAGAATAAATATACTCTAAATGCTTATCATCAGAATTCTAGAAAAAGAGGGATATAAATTCTATCTTCAGTATTTTAAAAATTGATATCTAAATAATTTCATTTTGACCTAGGTTAGTTACCTATGTTGTTTTCACTGAGCTTTTAAAATTGGAAAGAAATTTTATTTTTTTAAATTTTTTTTATTTTTATTTTTTTGAGTTGGAGTCTCACTCGGTCGCCCAGACTGGAGTGCAGTGGCCGCTTCTGGCCACCGCAGCCTCGACCTTCTGGGCTCCGGCGATCCTTCCGCCTCAGCCTTCCAACCAGCTGGAATTACAGGCATACGCTACCATGCCCAGCTGATTTTTTGATTTATTGTAGAGATGAGGTCTCGCTGCCCAGGCGGGTCTCGAACCCGCGGGCTCAGGCAATCCACTCACCTCAGCCTCCCAAAGGCGCGGGATTACAGGCTGAGCCACCGAGCCCGGCTTGGAAAGAAATTTAATTTCCAAATATAAAAATGTACAGTTTTAATAAATAATTTCACTATAGAAGCATACAGAACAGCTACCTTACAATGCCATTCGAAAGAATTAATATTTTGAAGAATAATTGCTTTACTTGTGTAGATAATTTTTTTTTTTAACCTAAAGATTCCTTAAAGCACTTAAGAAACACTGAAATGTGAAAATGGAAGTGGCATCTTCTTTCATGGTATAAATGCTCCTAAGAAAATAACTGACTTTGCCAGCTGCTGTGGCTCACGCCTATAATCCCAGCACTTCAGGAGGCTGAGGTGAGAGGATTGCCTGAGCCCACAGGTTCAAGACCAGCCTGGGCAACTTGGTGAGACCTCATTTCTACAACAAATCAAAAAATTAGCTGGACATGATGGCACATGCCTGTAGTTCCAGTTACTTGGAAGGCTGAGGCAGAAGATTCGCCTGAGCCCAGTAGGTCAAGGCTGTGGTGACTGGGAACGTGCCACTGCACTCCAGCCTGTGCGACAGAGTGAGACTCCAACTCCAAAAAAAAGGAAAAAGAAAGAAAAAAATAACTGACTTGAATAAATAAGTTAACAACATAAATCAGGTAGCATCTTCACTATGATTCTGTTTAACTGAAATTGTTTTGTTTTTTGAATACTGGCTTTAAAACTTTAGTGAAGTGTTGTAAACTGCTTTCAAGAGAGAAACAAATCAGAGATTTTCTTGCCTACAGATGTATCAAAAACATCCTATGAAACATTTACTGAATATGCAGGTATTCGTTTCTCTGGTAGAATGATAACAGTGTGAGGATGCACATGTGTACATGGTGTGAGTTAGTGTGTGAATGTGGTAAATAGGAATATGTCATGTTTTGGGAGGAATTAAAACAATCATTACCTTAATTTTTAAAGTAACCATTAACTTACATTTTAAAATACTTTAAAAAATATTTAATAGAAAAAGGAAAAAAAAGAAATGAGCTACACTTTTAATAAGCACAGCATCCGTGAAATATGTTACTGCAATTTATGGAAGTACAAGGATATAAAATACTTGTAATAATGGTGGGACTAAGGTTTCAGGTACTTACTGAGACTCAACCTCTTGTTTAATTTCTTGCCATTCTCCATATGGATTTGGTTTTTTAAGAGTCTTGGATTTTTCTTCTTTTGAAACTAATGAAATCTGTTTTGGAATACTTTTCTCTTTCTGTGTTTCTGGGTCAGTTTTTTTAACACTATTTTTATTTTTTTCCTGAAATGTAAAAGTCAAGAAATAATACATTTTAAGCAAAACTACAGGACAAAAAACCTTTTAAACTAAGGTTTTTAAAAGACTTGTTATAGATTTATAAATAGCAATATGCTAATTCACTTAAAAATCTAAATTTCCCACTCTCTCCTGGAGCTGGAAAACTCTTCTCCCGCCCTTGGACACTAGAACTCCAAGCTGCCTGGACTTATACCAGTGACCTTGTCCTCAGGCCTTTGGCCCTGGACTGAGTCAAGCTATTAGCATCCCAGGGTAGCTTGTTAGGTGGCCTGTCATGGGACTTCTCAGTCTCTGTAATAGTGTGAGCCAGTTCCCCTCATAAATCCCCTCTTATATATCTATATCTATGTTCTTTGTTCTGTCTCTCTAGAGAACTCTGACTGATAAATATGCTGGCAGATAGAGAAACAGATAATAGCAGTATTTCCAAATACAGGCTAAAATAATTTTTGAAATCAACTATAATAAAAAAACAACCATTTACGCTTCTATGCTCCTGCCATATGGATCCTGCAGCTATGCAGGAAAAAGTTATTTTCCAGTAATGCTTTTATGATCATAACTAATATTTAAAGAAATAAAGAATGACAGCTGTTATAAGCAGTAGCTGAATTTAGCTATAGTGAGAAATATAGTCACTCATTTTTACAATTTTTAGTCAAACACATGCAGTTTCCACAGCTCCAGTCATCTCCTATTACTCAAGTAAATCCCTTCTTGGTGTCACCCTCAACCCTAAAAACGTATTAATCAAGAGTTATTCTCATCAAATATCCATAGTGTCTCATTTATCTCGTATGCATTTCTCAAGTTCTGTACAGTCCTGTCTATAACAATAACACTGCAACCTCACAGGATTGCTCTCTGTGGTATTAGTGTTAATCGACTGTTCTTTAAGTCTCAAGAGACTTTGTTCACATAGCAGATTTTGCTTAAGTGGACTAGGTGGACACCCATGTTGACTATAACCACTTTTGTTGCCAACACCCAAGACAACAGGAATGAATTTTGCTATTCTACTAAAGGCCTCAGCTTATCTATGCTTCACCCTGGTTGTTTTCCCACATTTGAGGAGCCCCAGTTGGACTTCCAAGGTACCTTATATTTGTTCTACAGCTGAACATACACTCTCAAACACCTCATCCTAAGTTTTGTAGTAAAACATCTATGGAAATAAATAAATGTTGGAAACAATGTAAAAAATCTAAATTTGCACATAACACAACTGTACATAAAACTTTAATGCTTAATTAGGTTTTCCATGTCTAAAATGTTGATATACTATGATCAAGGCTTCCCAAAGCTCCTCTTTTAAAAAAAAAATGCGCATGACATGACCATATTAAGGTCATGAGTTCTACAAGTAGCAACATACAGACAATCCTCTTTTCTGGTTTCTTACCTGAGTTACATATCCAGCAGTGATGCCCTTTATACTGTGCCCCTTTTGAATCTGATGTCACGTCATCAGACCCTTTTATATGCATCACCAATTTAAAGAACTTCAACCTCTTTGTCTCAACTGAACAATTCACCTTCACCTTGAAGTTACTGCCAGAGCATCACTGGCCTATACAACTAGTTACCTCGTGCAAATTAGGAAGACACCCTTTTGGTGTAGAAGCACCTTCATGGGATTCCCTGGATGAGGCTGTGTTTTAGGGCACCCCTTCATCTGCGATGACAAAGTCTTGAGACTCTGTTTAGCAAATGGCTCTCGTGCTGGATTTTAGCCTCTTTTTAAACTACACAACCATTGGTGGCAGGCCTGGGATACTGTTTCATATGCAATTCTCTGAATGGGTGTTAACTCCCAAATAGATTTGTCTTGCTCCCAAATAGATTTCAGTAAACAGCACAACCATTTACCCACTACCAAAATGTGTGTCTCTGCTTTATTTCTGCTTTCACTAGGAGACTGAAGTCTTAGTGCTTTTTATAACATTTTGTAAAGAGTAAATAAAAACCTACCTTAAATTTTATTATTAGCTTTTTTGTTTCTGTAGAGACCTCTTGTACTGCTTTCTGTTCTCCATCAGAATCGCTATGTGAATCTGATGATTTGGATTCTTCTAGAGTGCCAACTGACTTTTCAGTGACCTTACTAGAAAGCAGATCACTAGTGTTTGGAACGAAATCATCAGGTTTCTCCCATCTGGATTCTGCTCAACACATTTTAATAGTCAAGTTATTTAGATACAAATTCTATTCAGACGTAATTTCAACATAACACTTCCTGTTACTTATAATTATTAAATGACAATACTGCATTTATTTCATACTACCACTTGATCAAGAAGATAATACATAGGAGTTCCCAAACCTCTTGATCTTTTATCTTTCAAAAATTGATTTTAGGCCAGGTACACTGGCTCATGCCTATAATCCAGCAACCTTTGGGAGGCTGAGGCAGGATTGCTGGAACCCAGAAATTCGGTACCAGACTAGGCAACATAGCATACCTCATCTTTACAAAAAAATTTTAAAAGATTTAGCTGGGTGTGGTGGCACATCTTTCTACTCCCAGCTACTCAGGAGGATGGAGTGGAACGTTCACCTGAGACCAGGATATTGAGGCTGCAGTGAGCAGTGATCGTGCTACTGCACTCCAGCCTGGGCAACAGAGTGAGACACCTAGACTTAAAAAAAAATTTTTTTTATCAAAAATTTTATTTTTTGAATTGAAGTCTAACTCTGTTGCCCAGGCTGGAGTACGGTGGCATGCTCACTGATCAGTGGTTGGGCCCAGTGTCGACCTGCTGGGTTCCAACAATCTATCCACCTCAGCCTTCCAAGTAGTTGGAACTATAGGTGTGTGCTACCATGCCTGTCTAGTTTTGATTTATTGTAGAGATGAGGTCTTGCCAAGTTGCCTGGGTCTTGCCAAGTTACCCGTGGGCTCAGGCAATCCACTCGCCTCGGCCTCCTAAAGTGCTGAGATTGCAGGCTAAGCTACCAAGCCTGGGAAAAAATCGATTTTAAACAATCTGGATTTACTAGATGTATAAACGTCACTCCAATGCTCCAAAGGAATAAAAGACCTAGGAACCAGGTGATATTTCTAAGGACTTACAATTTACCTGATACCAATATCAGGAAACATATTGATAATGAACATACATGGGATTTCCTAGAATTTACTTATCGCAAAGATTTCCCAAGATTTTCACAAAGTGAAATCATACTATGAAGGGCTGAATGTTTTTATTTTTAAGGTGGGAGGAACCTCAACTGATTTAACTGTACTGCCGTCCGGTGGTTCATTGAGCTTTTAGTAAAATGACAGTATTTCTAATTACCTTGCAGTAATTCTCTATTTTTAGCTTAATAAAAGGGAGAGAACAATTTATTATTCACTTGGTTCTGTTTCAAGAGTGAAAAGGGTTGCTATAAACTACACTGGTCTAGGTTTAAATCGAGACCATTCAGGGCAAATCAATACACATAGCCTCTTAATGAATATAGGGTACTTGCTAAAGCTAGTGAAAAACATCACTTTTCCTTATCTACATGTCACCCAAGTAACAAAAGAACTTGCAAGAAATAATTTATTAAGCATCTACTATACGTCAAGCACTGTTTGGAGAACTTTGTAGACATATGATGCTCACAGAGTACATGATTGTTCATTTCACTGAAGAGTGATTATGGGCTCAGTGACTTGTCCATAAACATATCACTGGTAAGAGAAGAAGCTATGCAATGAGCTCAGATACTCTCAGACTAAAGCTAAAATTAAATCACTATATTATTTTTTATCTGTAAATATTCAGAACTTCAACTGTACTAGGATAGAGACACTGTTAAAACTGGGCAGGATAGGTATCTACCTGGAGGTTAAAAGGGCCTTTTCTTCCTAAAAGATTTAATGTTCTATATGAGATAAGGATAGTGGGCATTAAAAAAAAAAAAGCAACCATAAAAAACCTCTCAGAATGTTACACCAATACTATAGCTATTTTGGTAAATTAAACTACAGTAGAAACCAGGTACAATATTTTGAAGACCAGTTTTATGAAATTAAATTAGATAAAATGCTTATTTGAAAATTTTAGATAATAGATAGTAATATGCATGCTGCATAAATATTTACAAACTGAAACATTTAATTATATCAGTAGAAGAGAAAAATTGGTAATTCCAACCACTGTTTCAGTTTTGTTTTTTAATAGGAAAAGTCAAGATAAACTAGGTGATTTCTAAGCTATCTTTCAAGGTAATGACTATATTTCTAAAATAATTTTGATAAAAATCATTTTAGAGAAAGCTAAAATGATGCTGTTTTTTTAAGGTTGTGAAGGCAATATCAATTGAGAATAATATTGATGCTCAGCACAATGTAATTTAAATAGAAATCTTTTGGTTAATGCTTTTAAATTCATGCTTGCCATAGAAATGTTTACCATATAACACAATTCCAGGCTTGGCATGGTGGCTTATGCTCATTCCAGTACTTTGGGAGGCGAAGGTGAGAGGACTGAGCGCTGGGGTTCATGACCAGCCTGAAAAACTTGGCAAGACCTCATCTCTACAGTAAATCAAAAAATTAGCCAGGCATGGTGGCATGCACTTGTAGTTCCAGGTACCTGTAAGGCTAACGCAGAAGGATGGCCTGAGCCCAGCAAGTTGAGGCTGTGTAGCTGTGATCATGTCAGTGTACTCCTGCAGTGCAGGTGGGTGACATAGTAAGACTCTGACTCAAAAAAAAACAAAAAAAGGAGTGGGGCTCGGTGGCTCAGCCTGTAATCCCGTGCCTTTGGGAGGCTGAGGTGAGTGGATTGCCTGAGCCCGCGGGTTCGAGACCCGCCTGGGCAGGCGAGACCTCATCTCTACAATAAATCAAAAAATTAGCCGGGCGTGGTAGCACGCGCCTGTAGTTCCAGCTACTTGGAAGGCTGAGGTGGAAGGATCGCCAGAGACCAGTGGGTCGAGGCTGCAGTGCCTGGGAGCGGCCACTGCACTCCAGTCTGGGTGACAGAGTGAGACTCCAACTAAAAAAAAAAACAAAAAGAAAAAAAAAAAAAAGAAAAAGAATACATATATATAGATAGATATAAAATACATTAAAAACGTGTATGTGTGTATAAAATTCCCAAATTTAGACGATTTATCAATGAGGAGGCAATGATCTAGGGTAATACTTACCTCCTGTTTCTGTATTATAATAATAGGTATAACCATCTTCACTTAGACCTTCTACCCAAACAGTCTTCTCTGCTTTCTAACAGGATGAAAAAAACCCCAGCATAAACTGAAGGAAATGATGATGGTTACATATGAGATAACAAAGGCAGAGTCAGCCACCCTTTCCTTTCCCCTTAATACCTGCAGTTGGGAGTGGTAGTACTGATCACGGCCAGGAAGTGTGGTTTTTGCCAATCATGAACCAACTTTCAAAGAAAGAATGTCTCACCTCTGAAAGCCAGAACAATGCTTTCCAAATGGATAGGGACATGTGAATGGCAACTAACTGCAAACCAACTACTATCTGACCTGCATGGAGTTTTTGGATAGATAGATAATCACTTTTTCACCTGCACCCAGCCTTCTAACAAAAGGTTTACAAGTAAAACAACAACAACAACAAAATTTGGGAGGAGGGGTACTTGTAAGTAAATTTGCTTAACAAAAATGTATAAACCCCCAAAAGCTCATCATTTTAAAGCATAAAGCAAAAACACTATTAATGTACTTCAGTTACCTTTTTCAAGTTTCCTTCAAATCCATCAGGTTTCTCCCACTGAGATGCTTAAAGCAAAAATACTGTATTTATAAAATCTTTTTGTTTTTAAAAAAAAACTTTAAAAAAGTTTAATTTAGCAAAAATTTACAAGACAATCTTGCTCTGAACAAAACACTACAGGTCTACAGTTTAAAACACAATTGAAAAATAAACAACATACATTCCAGTAGTATTATGCAGAGAATACATGTGAGTGCTATGTAACCAAGAAGAAAGGGCAGAATGAAGTATCAGAAGTTATTGGAACTTCCACAGGAATTATTAGAGCCAGGTAGGGCTTCTCTTACTCTTAATGACTTCATGAAATTCAGGTTTGATAAATGTCAAAGGAAGGAGTTTTGACTTCCTGGGGCAAGGGACAGTGACAGTTTGACTGAATAATGATTCAGAAAAGGAATGAGATAAAGCATGTAGAAATTAAAAATAAGTATCAGTGAGATCCAGAGTATATCAAGCAGGATGTTGAACAAAGGAAGTAAGACATAAACACAAGAGAGAAAAGAATTAATGTTTCTGAGTAAATTTGAAAAAGACTTATAACTTCTATTACATAATCATTTATGGTATCTTCATTGCTGAACTATAGTATGCCTGTCACTTAAGGCTCAGTGCTAAACAAACTCTTAAGAGAATACTACTATTTCTGTGTAGTCAAAGCTGATTATGATTCAAAGATAATAATTACAATAATATTGTTAACTCAAGGTTTTCTTCATTCATAATCAATTTTCTGATGATATCCTACCTTCCTAACCATTCTTAACTTTTTTGTTGGTTTTCTTCTACCCATTCCTTTAACGTACATATTACCTACCTTCTTTACTTCTTGCTCTATTCTCTTGGCTTGTGATCACATACACTCCTAAAAGTTAACATATTATCTACATCTCCAGACTCAATTTAGCTCCTAATCGCAGACTCTTGATAATCAGTCAGCTACCTAAAATTATTCCATGTATGTTTTTTTTTGAGTTGGAGTCTCACTCTGTCGCCCAGACTGGAGTGCAGTAGCCGCTCCTGGCCATCGCAGCCTCGACCTGCTGGGCTCTGGCGATCCTTCCGCCTCAGCCTTCCGAGAAGCCAGAATTACAGGTGCGCACTACCACGCCCGGCTAATTTTTTGATTTATTGTAGGGATGAGGTCTCGATTGCCCAGGCGGGTCTCGAACCCATGGGCTCAGGCAATCCGCTCACCTCAGCCTCCCAAAGGTGTGGAATTACAGGCTGAGCCACCGAGCCCGGCCCATGTATGTTTTATAGATACCTTAAACTCAACATTTCCAAAATTCATTATTGCCCTCATGAACTTATTTTCAGTTTCTATATTTTGTTTTTCAGTAAATGGCATGAACATTCTCTCAGTCCTCCATAATATGGCCCCAACCTTTTTTCCAGCCTCATTCTGCCACATCTTCAACGAACCTCATGTTTTACCTCTACCACAAAACTATTTCCCCAACTTCTCAAATGTTGTTTTGGTTC
Source organism: Carlito syrichta (assembly GCF_000164805.1). NCBI lineage: Eukaryota > Metazoa > Chordata > Mammalia > Primates > Tarsiidae > Carlito > Carlito syrichta. The sequence continues at coordinate 92,801 of NW_007258881.1, read as the reverse complement.
GTATTGTTTTGTCTGGAAGGCTGAACACTCTTAATAATCTACTGAAATCTTCAATCAAAATACTTATGAAAGCCAGGTGTGGTACTTTGGTAGGCGGAGGGGTTCCAGACCAGCCTGGACAACTTGGTGAGACTTACAGTTTTAATTTTCTCAAAGTCACCGGTAATTCCCTTGTTATCAAATCCAAAACTGGCCAGGCATGGTGGCTCATGCCTATAATCCCAGCACTTTGGGAGGCAGAGGCGAGAGGACTGCATGAGCCTGGGGGTTTGAGACCAGCCCAGGCAACTTGGCTGGTCTCTACAATAAATCAAAAATTAGCCAGGTGTGGTAGCGTGTGCCTGTAGTTCTGGCTACTTGGAAGGCTGAGGCAGGTTTGCCTGAGCCCAGCAGGTCGATGCCTGGGTGGCTGTGAGTGTGTCACTTTACTCCAGCCTAGGCGACAGAGTGAGACTCCAACTCAAAAAAAAAAAAAAAGAGAAAAATAAATTAATATCCAACATTAATATGAAGGGATACTCTGCTATTAATCAAGACAGCTACACAAAAAAGAAATCAATTTCTGGCTTCCAGACTGCTTTTAGATTTAAAAAATTCTCTTCCATAGAATACTTCAAGGACTCCCACAATTTATGAAGTGGATTTGAAATGCCTTATTTGTAAGTAAAATGCTTTATTTTCATTTAGTTCATACTTTCCTAAAGTTAAATTGAGAAAATATAAAGTTATGGTTTATTTGTAAGGAACTCATTATTAAAGACTTTGACTAAATATGACACTGAGTTACTATGAGAAGGGTATTTTTTTTAAGGGTACTTTCTTTTCTTTCCTTTATGGTAAAAACAGTCTTTGATTATTTAAAATGTTCCAATATTAAATAAAAACCCTAACACAAAACAAATTGTTCTATTCTATTAGTGGAAGTGTACTCTACTAGTTTGATGCTTTACTGACTTACCTCCTGAGATAAGGTCATAGTAGTAATGGTAACCCTCAGAGGTTATGCCTTCTACCCATCTGCCCTTTGAAGACTCTTTTTTTCTTTTCTTCTTTTCTTTCTGTTCTTTCTTTTCTTTCTTGTCTTTCTGTTCTTTCCTTTCTTTCTTTTCTTTCTGTTGATTTGATGTAGAGGTGGGTGGGACAGTGCTGGTTACTAGTGATATGCTTGGCTCTGAAATTTCTAGAGAAGAGATGAGTAAAGAGTGAAGTAGCCCAAGTAATTTTATTAGTATTTGTTGTTGTTGCTCACATAAAACATTTATAATGTTATTCCAGTCAAAATCCTGACAAGATAATTTTAGAAACTTTACACATTATTATAAAGTTCATTTGAAAAAAGAAACACAAAAGATACAGAAAAATTATTTTAAAAATGAGGGGAATTACCAGGTATTAAAATTTATGTTAAAAGTATAATTTAAAAAATTCAGCAATATGAAACTAATGCAGGAATAGGCAAATATATGACTGAAACAGAATAGTCTAGTTACAGAGACAATTGTGGACTCCTGGTGTTAAAGGGAAAAAGATCATTTATAAAAAGGTTTTGGAAGTGGGGAGTGGCGGCTAACACTTGTAATCCCAGCACTTTGGGAGGCTGAGGTGTGAGGACTGCTTGAGCTCAGGAGTTTGAGACCAGCCTGGACAACACAGTGAGACCTCGTCTCTACTAGTCCCTACATCCATCCTTCCCACTCTTTTATACCAATATAAACATCAGGTCATAGATATTTACAAAAATAACACAAACTGAAATAATGTTAAAATTGACAACATAAAAATGAAGATACTCTGCATGGCAAAAATAAAAACAAAATATACGTGTGTGTGTGTGTGTGTGTGTGTGTGTGTGTGTGTGTGAGAAAGACACATGAAAAAATACAACAAATATGGCCTACAGTTACTAGTCGCAAAAATAAAAACAAAATATACGTGTGTGTGTGTGTGTGTGTGTGTGTGTGTGTGTGTGTGTGTATGAAAGACACATGAAAAAATACAACAAATATGGCCTACGGTTACTAGTCCTAACAAAGATTCTTATAAATCAAACATTCTAACAGAAAAAATATGGACAAAAATTACAAAGACAATTCAGAGATTTAAACTTTACCTTCACTAATATTCCAAGAAATGCAAATATTTATAATTTTATTTTTGCAGTAGCAGATTATTAGGAACTGAAAAGAATGGTCAAATCCAGTGTTAGTCTGATCTATCAGGTATTTACATTGGTATGGAGAAATGGGTAGTTTTTATGGCCTTATTTTCCAAAGCATTGGCCAGTTGTTTCTAACATCAGTTAGTAAACTTATTCAATTTCTATTAAAGTATAAATCGGTCCATTTCTGGAGAAAGTGTAGTACTAGCTATTAATATATTCATACTTTGATATTCTAATCTCCCTTCTAAAAATTGAGCCTGCAGAGACAAATAAATGTGAAAAGAAACATGCATAAGGATGCTTACTTTGGCATTCTTTATAACAGTGAAAAAACTCTAAGCAACATAAATGTTAATTAGGGAAAGATTAACTCTTAGTATGCAGATAAGATAATGACGGTTATTCTTTATTAAATATTTGCTATGGTTGGTCACTGTAATAAACAACTCATACCATGATGTTACTTAGTTTTAGAAAAAACTTAGATTATATGACTAGCAAGAGGCACTTTTATTTGACTCCAAAGTCAAAGTGCTCCTAACCATAATATAAAAATGATATATACCCTTAATTATTTAAGAGAATAGATGTATTTGGTCAGGTACAGTGGGTGGGTGGGACAGTGCTGGTTACTAGAGATTGGTGGGACAGAGCTGGTTACTAGTGATATGCTTGACTCTGAAATCTCTAGAGAAGAGATGAGTAAAGAGTGAAGTAGCCCAAGTGGCTCACACCTGTAATCCCAAGCATTTTGGGATGCCGAGGTAGGAGAACTGTTTGAGCTCAGGAGTTTGAGAATGGTCTGGGCAACATAGCAAGATCTCGTCTCTACAAAAAAATAAAAACTTAGCTGGGCATGGTGGTGCACAACCATAAGGAGGCTAAGGCAGAAGGACCACCTAAGCCCAGAAGATCGAGGCTGTGGTGAGCTGTCGTGGCACTGTACTCCAGCCTGGGCAACAGATTAAGATTCCAATTAAAAAAAAATAAAAGTAGCTAGTGAGTTTTTAAAATCTCTTTTCTCTGTACTGCACTGTTGTACTTTTAAAGGAATATATATCCTATTTAGGAAAACAAACCTATGTATGAATAATATTTAACTAAAAAATCATTTTAAATAGAAAATGCTAAAATTTATGTGCTCAAAGGTCAGCATAATGGAATATTTCTATCCATATAATTAATAAGAGTTGAACTTTCAACTACTCCCTCTAATTTTCCAGGTATGCTTACATCCTTTTCCTTCTAAAAACAAATGTATGGCTTTATATTCTTGGAACCAAGAAACTTTCCTGCTTTAACTACCAATGTCCAGAATAATATTTTAAAAGTCTGGCTACAACTGTTCTTATTTAATGAAGGCAATGCCAATTAACTGTTATTCTGCTTAATTGAAAGCTGTTTTTATTGAGGAATAAAGACTACCATTACATGTTGACTACCTCAATCACTATGTAAGATCAACAATTGCAATCTGCTGTATGCTCGACTTAAGGAAAATTTAAGATTTTTAAAGAAAATTTAAACTTCTTGGCAGAAGAAATTTTCACAGAAGCTTCCTGGTTTAAAGCCTAAATTCAATGCCAAGATGGATACATTTTAGTTAAATAATGTCTTTTATATAAATCTTCCTTTTTCTCAAATTCTTAAAATACCTGCTTTCTAGTAGTAAAAATCAGCTAACATGTCCACGAAAGGCTAACTCACTATGCATTCATCCATACAAATAAACAAGACTCATGACTCTGACCACATAAAGAAAGTGAATTGTAATTATAACACAAGTCTTTTTAAAAATAGTATCTTTTAGCCAAATAATTAGAATACCTAAAAAACTCAAAGTGTCTCTGAAATGAACCACTCACCTAGAACAGAGCGAGGACTAGGTAATCACAAAGGTAGTATAGTTGCTGTAAATTGAGGTATTAGAAGGTGCAGTATTAAAAATGAAACAAAAGTACACGAGCAAAATTCCACACTCTAAATAGGGTTATGATGCACAATAAAGGCATTGAGAGTATACTCTGAGTTTATAACCTCTTTATGGAAATAATCAAAGCTCACTTAGCATGACCTCTGATGTTACTTTTAAAACATGCTGGCTGCCTTTTTTACCTGACTCTAAGCCAAGCCTTTTCAAATCCTCTTGGTATGCTTTCAGGGCAGCTGCCTCCATTGCAGCAAACTCCTTTGATGCCTTTTCTTCTTCCTTTGCCTTATCCAGGCTTTTCTGTTTAATCTATGTAACACATAAATAAAAGTGAAAGTAAGATAAAGTATTGACATTTACATAGAAAAATTGGCAAAGAAACAATCAAAATTACCTCACTGATCCTTTTTGCCACATTTTCCTTATGATTCTTTCCTCTTTCATGAAATTCAACACTCTTGAAAAGGAAAAAAAAAGAGAAGATACAAAGGAAAACTACATAAATATCATAAAATCCATAGTAAAGTAATACCATAAATATGAGAAGAAAATTGAAATTAAAACAACTGGCAGAAAAGATACAAGTAGATTAACTTGAAGCAAATTGGCTCTGTTTGTCAAATGATGCTAAGGAACAACATTATTTATTGTTGTCTTCTGACTAGGTTTCCTTTGGTTCTTAAAATAAACTATGATGGCCATATTAATGGAGAAAAATAGAGGTACCCTTGATGACTAATCCAGTGAATATGATTGTAATGAGGACTCAAGACATGTTGCCAAAAGAGGATTGGAAAAAAACGACATTCAACATCAAAACCAGTAAGACTCTAGAATTTTATTGCTCTACCTGCCACATTAAGTAAGAGAAACAGAACAAAAAATGATCCTATTGCTTTATTCCTCAAAATTGGAAGAAAAGTAGATATTTAAAAATTCCTCATAGGCTATAAACAAATACTTTTATACAATGTGGTAATGGCTCAAAATATACAACCCCTATTGAGGACAATATGTCAGTAACTATCAAAATTGCAAATACATCTACCCTTTGACCCAGCAATACCATTTCTGGGCATTTATTTTGTATATATACATGCACATGTACAAAATGATGTTATGTACAAGGTTATTCACTGAGGCACTATTTGCAATAACAATCCAAGTGTTCAACTATGGTGTTTATTTATAAGGATGGCCTAAGTCAAACAAGATAGTCAAGAACTTTAGTTACTACCCCAAAAGACCAAAATATAACCAAAAAAATTCCCTCAAAACCCCAAACACAGGTTGGAAATGGTTAATTAAACTACGGTACATTCTCATAGGCTGCTGTAATAGAAAACAAAGAGACTACTTATGTATTGACATGCAGAGTGCTTTAGGATATACTGTTAAATTTTTAAACTATGGTGGAGAACAGTATATATAGTATGTTACCCTTTATGTATGTTAGAATAAAAACTGTATCTATATGGATGTAGAAACAATGGAAGGGTAGACAAGAAAATGAAAAAAAAAAAATCTAGAGCAAGTGATGGTAACTGGATGAATGGGAACAGGAGTGGGTGAGCATTATTATTTATTTAAACAATCAGAAATGCTCCCTAAATTACAAGTGTCTGGTTATATGCAGCAACAAATTCCTGGTATGCTCTGCAAAATAAGTTCTGTCAATCATATCTTATATGATGTATTAACTGAGGTATTCTAAAACAGTACTGTGAATTCCTCTATAAAGTGTAACTTTCTAAAACAAATTCTCATCCTCTATTTTTAATTTACTGGATTTCTTAATGTTGATTTCATCACATGAAGAATATAATATTAAAGGCCCACTAAAAAGTTAATTTTGTTTCTAATTAAAGGTTAAATTAATGTGTGTTAGCAATTCAAGGAGATAAATAGTTCAAAGTTCATTTTACAGCCTTGGGTACCTCCAAGGAAGAAAGACTTTCAGTGATTTTTGTTGTTTTAAAAATTCATGATGTTTATTTATAAGGACAGCCTAAGTCAAACAAGATAGTAAAAGACTTTTAGCAACTACCCCAGAAGACCAAAATAAAACATTAAACAAACAAACAAAAAATGATTGTCTAGGTGCAGTGGCTCATGCCCATAATCCCAGCACTTCGGAAGACAGAGCAACGGTCCACCAGCCTGGACAACTTGGTGAGACTTCATCTCTAGTGCCTGTAGTTCCAGCTACTTTGAAGGCTGAAGGAGAGGGACTGCCTGGGCCCAGCAAGTAGAGGCTGCGGTAGTAGTGAGCATGCCACTGCACGCCAGCCTAAGACTGAGACTTGAAACAACCCACAAACCCTCAAAACTCGAAACATGTGCAGTGCTTCACACCTGTAATACCAGCAGTTTGGGAGACTGAGGTGGGAGGATGGCTTTAGCCCAGGAGTTCAAGACCAGCTTAGGCAACATATCAAGCTCTGCTTCTACAAAAAAAAATTAGCTGGGCATGGTGGTACGTACTTGTAATCCCACCTACTCAGGAGAATGTGGCAGGAGGATCACCTGAGCCTAGAAGGTCTAGGCTGTGGTGAGATGTGATCATGCCACTGCCCTCAAGCCTGGGTGACACAGTAAGATCCTGACTCAAACATCTTGTAGACAACAGTAAATGTCTACTAAAGAAATCCACAACATTGTAAAACATAGGACTAGTTATTTTTGTATCCTACTCTGCCAAGTAAAATATGAATATATATATACATATGTAACAAATACCCTAGTGTTTATGTAGCACCTACATAGTATTATGACACGCAGCAAAGGGGAAAAAAAAAATCAATGATGTGATTTATGTCTTAAGCATTCGATCTAGACTGTGAGATAGAGTAATAACATACTTGAAACAACAGTGTTACGAGTTTCATATTTCAAAACAGAGGGAATAGTTATGTTCTTTCAAATTTAAGTATGTAAAAATAAAGCTCTGCATCGAATATACTTAATGATCTCTAGAACTACAATAATGTTCATCTTTTTCATATTTTAAGGATTTTCCACTTTTACTTTTCTTCGTGTATGACAGTATTACAAACAGCACCATTATAATGTAGGTGTTTCATAAACACAAATGGGATTACCTACCCATTGTCCATTTCCTGAAAGGCCTTAGAGAAATAATTTGGCTTAATATATAATCAAAATTAGGTTTGATGAAAAGGATGAAAGCTCAATGGTTTTACACAGGGAATGATAAGACAGACATATTGATGTTTTGAAAATCAAGGGTAATGTATATGAAAGCGCTTTGTAAACTCTAAGTTTACATCAAAAAGGCACACTTCACATGAACATGTATGACCAGACTCTAATGGTGCAATCACATACAGGCCTATTGTCTGCTATCCAGCACTTGCAGTAATCACAGAATTTCTTTGGTTGTGATTTCCAGTAGTCCGCCCTGAAAAAGGGGAAAAAAAGTCTAAGCTTATGTAAAAACGCAAAATTCTGCATGCTTTACATATTGTTAAAGTTTGAAATACATGGTTCCGATACTCACACTTGTGTTATACATAGCTCCCAATTTTACCATTTCTCTGGCTGAAGCAGTCAATTGAAATTCTGCGTTACTACACCTAATTTACTAGAAAACTCTCTCAAATACGATAGCTTAAAAAAACCTCATTTGTTACCGTCATCGTTTTGTAAAGGAAAGGAACATCTTAAAAGATGATTTATCCTTTCCGGCTTTTGGGGAGGTTGCTGCAACGCAGGCCTAAAGACTCAAAGTTTGCCTTAAACCCAGTTATTTAAACCAAAAAAAAAAAAAAAGCACAAGACTACGCGGGGGAAGACTGCGGTTCCTCGGAGATTATCAGTTAATACAATTTGCTCTTGAGCCTGAGGGCAAGAGAACTTCTGGAAAAGCCCCAGGACCTCTCAGACAGCAGACGAAGAAAAAAACCCCACACAAAACAAAATCGTCCTGACGCCATCCAAGACGGCCGCTGGCACCGGGTGGGGGGAGGCAGCGGCGGCCGCAGCCCCACCCCGAAGTTCAACAATACCCCAGGGTCCAGGAGCTTCGGAACCCGAGAGACTTCGGCGCCCCCGACGGCGCGGGGGAGGGAGCCCCGCGTCGCGGCCCCGCGGCCGTGCAGCGCGTCACCTCGCCCGGCCGCCGCCCCCGACCCCTGCGCCAGGGCTCCACGCCCCCAGGGCGCTCGGCGGGGTAGCAGGCCCACCCCGCCCAGAGAACCGGCCCTGCAGGTCCGGTGCCGGCCCCGAGCGAGTTAAGAGCGCGTCCGGCACGCCCCCGGCCGAAGGGCGGGAGAAGGTGGGGGAAGACCGAGGCCTGAAGAGGCCGCCCAGGGGAACAACACACCGCGTTGTTTCGGGCCTGAGACCCAACTCACATGACTGCGCCAGCCGCTCCGCGCGTCGCCCGAGGTCCAACCCAGACTCGCGCTCTCCGCGGGACGGACCAGCCGGCCGCGAGGCCCACCGGAGCCTCCCTCCGAGCGCGGACACCTCCCTCCTGCCCCGAGACCGGCGGTCCACGGTTCCCCACTACGGGTGCCCGGACGGCTCAATCCGCGCTCGAAAGCCTCTCCTCCGCCCCTCCCCCTACAGGGGCGGTACTCCCGGCTCTTGAGAGGTGGGGTCGGTATAAAGGGCTTGAGGTCACCGAGCAGGGGCGAAAGCGCGACGGGACCTGAGCGGAGGGGCCGGGTCCTCGAGTCTCGAGTCCCCGCGCCATCCCGCCCTCTCTCTCC
>NW_007258881.1:68818-83954 GCF_000164805.1 Carlito syrichta | reverse complement strand
CTCTCTCTCTCCCCCGCCCCCCCGCCTTGGGATCCAGAACCTCCACCCTCCTTCTAGGCTCGCTGGCTCGTGGCCAAGGAGCTCGCGCGCGCCTCCGCCCCGAACGCAAACAGCTGTTCCCAGAGACGTCGCCGCTCTCAACTTTGCCAACGAGTCCGCTCGCACTTTGACCAGCGCGGCAGCTCGGACCTGTGTGTTGGGGGCCGTTGGCGGAGTTAGAAGAGAAAGGTGAAACTGCGGGGCTCCGGGGCCGCAAGTCGCCGGTTGGCCTCAAACTTTCCCGTGGCGGGACTGCGGCCCCGCCCCTCCGGCTCCCTCCCCCGCGAGGCCCGAGCGCTCGGACCGGCTGGGGCTCGTTCTCACTCGGAGCGCGTGGGCAGCGGCGGCGGAGGCTCGAGTGACGCAGAGGCGGCGGCGGGAGCTGCGGTGTCCGGGCACTCACGAAAGCAGCGGCGGCGCTCACGCTTGTCAGGTGGGTTGCGTGGCGCGTTCACCAGCTCTTCCCATATAGTCTAGCGGTTAGGATTCCTGGTTTTCACCCAGGCGGCCCGGGTTCGACTCCCGGTATGGGAAGGTTAGCCTTTCTTATTGATTTGGAGGACTGCTGTATTTTAACTTCCATGTCTGGCTCCTTTCTTATTGCCCTGTCGGGGAGAGTTTGTGATAAAACGAGCCTAAGTAGCAGCGGTGTGAGCTCCGCGTGCGTGGGAGCGAGCACGCTCCAGGTCCAGCTCCTCTCGCTGGGACTCCCCGGGCTGCAGGCCCGGGAAGGAGTTTCACTTTCCCGGTGGCTGCTCCCCGCCCCCCGGCCCCGTAGTTTTCCAGACGCTGGGAGGTGATGATTAACCCTGGCCTCGCGTTATCTCCTCCCAGCGCCCCTCTCGCGCCCACACCCTCCTCGGCCGGCCCCTTCCGACTCGTCCCTAGACGCGGGACGTGTTTTGCCCCCGCCCTGGGCGAGCTCGGGCGGCAGCCCTTGTGAGTGTCTGTCCGCCGGGTGTTTACGAGACCGCCCCCCGGCGCTGGAACACCACGTGCCTTCCGTGGCCTCCCGGGGGGCGCGCTTCCCGGCAGCGCGGCCGCCCGGCACCCCCTTTCCGCCGCGAGTGCGCGTCGTGTCCTCCCGCGGCGCCCCAGGACGGCCTGCGAGGTCATCGCCGCTGGCCATTCGGCGCTGGTCGCGGTCACCAAGTGCCCCAGACTCAAGAAGAGGCCTTTGGGAAAGACTCTTCTCTCTCTCTCTCTCTCTCTCTCTGTCTCTCTCTCTCTCTCTCTCTCTCTGTCTCTCTGTCTCTCTCTCTCTCTCTCTCTCTCTCTCAACCTCAACACAACAACGAACGAGCTGCGGAGAAGAAAAATACCACTCTGATGAGATGTCTTTAAAGAAAGCAAATTGACTTTACAAAGGGTCTAACGTTTTGAGCGCCGCTGATTAAAAAAAAAAAAAAAAAAAAATCCTAGGGAGGAGGTGGAGCTGGGGAGAGAGAAAACTGTCCGGAGACTGGGGAGGAGACGTTATAACAAAGTTTCACTGTATTTTTAAATATAGAAGCCCTGTGTTTATTACAAAGAAGGGGGCAGCTGTGTCAGCAGCATGTGAGCTGTAAATGAAACAAAAGCGTTATCTTAAATGCAAGCTGAAATTAGAAAATAGGATCATCTATAATGTTTCGTCTATTGGGCCTCTGGGAACAAATGAACAAGGAAAAAGTGACTTGTGGATGGGTTTGTGGTCATTGCCATTGTTAAAAGCAAATGTTTTGGTTGTTAGTATGCCTGCTCTCCCAACTCGTTAATGTGATCTGCATGATTAAGGATGAATCAGCCTTACCTCGCAAAATGCCTAAAAGTACTTTAATTCATATTCATTAGTTCAAATATTTGTGTGTTTACTACACGCCAGATACCACAAGATACTTTTGAAGTTGTCGATGTTCGGGTTCTTTATGTTAGAAGTAGAGGGTACAGTACTGAATGGAATAATATTTTGGCCTCTGTGATTAGCTGTGTGACTATGTGGGTTTCTTTCACTTTCTCTGTGCTCTGACTTTAGAGCCATATATTTTTGGTAATACATATCACTCATAAACTTTAAATACAGTTATAAGAATTGTTCAGTAATTCTTGAATAGGTAATAAAAGTGAAAATTTTTCACTTAAATAAGGAGTATTGGTCCGGTATGGTGGCTCATACCAGTAGTCCCAGCATTTTGAGATGCCAAAGCAGGAGGGTCATTGGAGGCCTCGAGTTTTCATACCAGCCTGGGCAACACAGCAACACCTCCATTTCTACAAAGAATTTAAAAAATTAGCCTGGTGTCATGGCTCAGGATTGTAGTCCTAGCTCCTCAGGAGGCTAAGGCCAAAGAATCGCTTGAGCCTTTGTTGGTTACAGAGAGCCATGAACATGCCACTGTCCTGGGTGGACAGAGGAGAACCTGTTTCAAAAAAATATAGTATTGGGTCATTATTAAGAATCAGTTACTTAAGAGTTACAGTAGTTCAAATCTGGAAGGAAGGAAAGACAACTTTGCCTTAATTGTCCCCAGAGAGGGCTTAACTTTTGACCTTGCGTTTTGTAATGAGTTGGTATCATGTGGTACCAAGTAGTTATACTACATTCATGGGAGTGAACTCTAGAGAAGTAGTTGGGTCATCTCTGTATAAGACACAGACTCATCTTGTGTGTAGTTGTATATCAGATGGAATATGGTAAGGCAGTATCTGAATTGCCGCAGTGCTGCTAGAACAGCAGAGGTGGGGAAATCAGTTCTACTCAGGGAAGAGACTGGAGGAGAGAGGGAAGGGAGAGCATTTGCCTAGGACCTTGAAGAACTGGTTGGATTTCTCTTGGTGGGGAATGTGAATCATAAAGCCAGACTATGGTTTGGCAAGAGCACAAAGTGCCTGCAGGGAGAGCCATGGGAGATCAAGCTGTGAACTGAGAAAGGAATTTTAGCTTGATAAGTTTTGACTAGGTAACAGGTTCTTTTATCAAGGAGTTACATTTTATGTCACTAGAGTCTTAAGAATATTTTTGTCTCTTGGAAAACCCAAATATAGCAGTAATATGTTAAAAATTGTTTTTAAAGTTTCAAGTAATATAGAAACATGTAGAATATTCTGTGCCCATTGGTTTCATGTTTAGGAGTTGAATATTCATTTTTAATAGAATGGAGAAAAGTAATTATAATTCAATTTATAAGAATGAAATCTAGGCCTAAATTATGAGAAAGGTGTGCAGCTATATTATTATTGTTTTGGAATCAAGGTCTCACTCTGTTGCTCAGGCTGGAGTACAGTGACACAATCAAGGCTTACCTCTGTCTCTACCTCCTGGGTTCAGGTGAGCCTTCTGCCTCAGCAACCCTCGTAGCTGGGAGTACACACGACCATACCCAGCTAATATTTTGATTTTTTTATAGAGGTTGGGTCTCATTATATTGCCTAGGCTGGTCTGGAATTCCTGGGCTCAAACAGTCCTCCTGCGTTGACTTCCCAAAGTGCTGGGATTACAGGCATGAGCCGCCTTGCTTGGCCAGTTTCAGCTATATTCTTGTTGACTTGCTTTATTGAAAATCACCTTGATATTCTAAGACAGAGCTGCTAGTTACTGTCAGTAAGTCATATACCTTAAATCGGTCAAGGTTAGGTGATCAGTTTGTGAGGATTCATTCTTACGCTTTTGCCATAGGCAGTCATATTTTAGGTGTTCTCTTTTGGGCCACAGAATACCAACACTAATTGAGTGCTGTGTATTTTTCCAATTATTACAGTAGTTCCACTAGTCTCTTTAGTGTTAGGTGTTATCAAAAGATGTGTTCAAGTTCAGTAAATGTTTGCAGAGCTGAACACCTGTATGTAAAGAAGTAGAAGAGGTTAAAAAAACAATTACAATGTTTTAGGTAAAATCCAAAGACCTTACTGTGGTCTTTGAGAACCAGCATCATCTGGCCTCCACATACCTCCCAGGTTCATCTGCTGCCTTCTTTACCTCTTTGTTGTACTTCGGCCACCCCTGCTTCCATTTTGGTCCTTGAGCATGCCAAACTTACACTTGTCTCAGAGTTGCACATTACTTGCTCTTTCCTTTGCCTGGGATATTCCCCCTCTTAACTGCACATGTCAGGTCAGCGATACCTTCTCAGACACATCTTTTCTGGCCACCTTTGCTGGAGACTCCCTCTTCCTTGGTTACTTTACACCTTTTTTCTTCATTTTCTTACAATCTAAAATGAACGTGTTTGTTTCTGTTTCTCTTGCCTTATTTCATAGAATATAAGTTCCATGAGGGTAAGGATATTGTATAGTGAGATCGTCCTTATACTATAGTGAAGATAGAGTAGTGGTTGCTTTGGATTAGAGGGGATAAGGATGTTTTGGGGGGAATGACTGCTGATATGAGTACATTTGGGGGTGATTAAAATGATCTAAAGTTAAATTGTAGTGATGGCTGCACAACTCTGTGAATATACTGAAAAGCATGGAATTGTACACTTTGGGTAAACTTTGTTGTATGTCTCTCAATGACACTCTTAAAAGTATATAGAATATTTTATCTCTAGATTTTACATTAACATTTGGATATTACATATTTAAAATAATAGTGAATAATCTAACAGTGAAATCTAGCTCCTAGACAGTTCCAGGAATGTAGCAAATACTCAGTAAGTAACTGATGAAGGAGTTTAGATAAGTATACAGAAAATTATGATACAGTGCATAGTGTGATAGACTCCAGGGGGACTATGACATATTTGAAGTTCTCCAAAATCCACATCTAGGCAGGGCAGGATGGGTTTATGCCTGTTATTCCAGCACTTTGGGAGGTCAAGTCAGGGGGATTGCTTAAGCCCAGGGGTTTGTGACCAGCCTAGGCAACATAGTGAGACTTAGCTGACAGTGAGAACCTGACTCAAAAATAATAATAATAATAAGCATTTGGGTTTGTGTGTGGGGAATGGAGAAAGGCCTCTTGTAAGAGGTGGCATTTGAGATGGGCTTTGAAGGCTGGTTAGGCTTTTGCTAGTAGAGATGAAGGACAGGGACATGGCATTAAGAGGAAGAAAGCAGCAGCAGAGGCACATTAACAGTTGCCAGCACAATTTGGTGGAACTGAGGATACAAGTCCGATAGGAATGGGAAATAAGACTGCAAAAATAGATTGGGGTCTACAGCTGACAAGAATGTTACGCTAAGTAATGTCAGTGCTGTGGCAGACCTCTGATGTCTTTTTACCATCCTCTAGACCCCTAGTGTGCTTTAATGACTCATGCTTTGGAGGAACCATCCCAATTACCCCTGCAGAGAGCTGGACATACCCAGGAACTTATTCCCCTCCCCTTGATGGACTGTCCTGTCAGAAGTATAACCTTGAAGCTGAGACTTTTTTCTTTTTTTATCATCAAACTTGAAGCAGTTCTTGGAACCTGGTGAACATTCAGAAAATATTTGAGTGATTGAATGAAAATCAGGAAGTTGCAAGGTCTATTCAAAACAAAGTTTGTTTTACAGTCCTCTTGACTTTTGACAAGATGTTGGAAGCCTCTTGGATTTCGGGCTAAGGAGTTAACTTAACTAGAAGGGATTTTTGGTAATGTGAAGAGTGGTTTGTTTGTTTGTTTGAGTCAGAGTCTCATTCTGTTGCTCAGGCTGGAGTGCAGTGGCACACTGTTCACAGCCACCGCAGCCTCAACCTGCTGGGCACAGGCAATCCTTCCACCTCAGCCTTCCGAGTAGATGGAACCACAGGCATGCGCCATCACGCCCGTCTAATTTTTTGATTTATTGTAGAGATGAGGTCTCACCAAGGTGCCCGGGCTGGTCTTGAATTCCCCAGACTCAGGTAATCCTCTTGCCTCGGCCTCCCAAAGTGCTGGGATTATAGGTTTGAACCACTGTGCCTGGCAGGAGTGTTTTAATGAAATAAATTTGATAGTGTACAGATTAAACTGTAGGATGGAAGGATTTATGAGTGGTGTCCATCCCCGCAGTCCCACTCCGATAGGTCCTGACAAAGGTCAGGAATCTCCTATAGTACAGCAGTAAATTCCTAATAGCTCTCCCTGCTTCTAGTCTCCCTAAATAGTGCGGTGGCCTGCAGAATAGAAAGGAAGGATCAGATGCAAGAGGTACATTGAAGAAAAAATTTAAGGTTTCAGAAAGTAAATACTCCTAAAAGAAATAGAGAAGTTATGCAACACAGTTTTTTTTTTGAGGGGACCAGCAATTTTTACTCTTGGAGTTGGTCAGACAATACACTGCACACTTGTATGTGTATATGTGTGTGGCTTTTCAATGTACACTGAAATTGTACATTGAATCCAGGAGCAAGTTAAGACTGTGAGACTGCTACCCTGTGGACAACATAACTTAGAACTAAAACCATTAAGAATTATAGTAAAGTTTCATTCATCTGAAAGTTTGCTGTTTCGGAACTGGCTTTGGTTCTTCCACATTGGTATATGCAGCTATGCTCATTAAATAGAAAGCTTGAAGTAAGTTAATTTTCTGAACTTTTCCTGAGCCTTTTAAATAAAGGTAAACTAAACTATAATCAATAGCTTTGAAAAGTTGCAAAGAAATTCAAGAATGCTTTTTGAATGATATACTTCTTTGCTTCAGAAATTTCATATGAGTTTGTTTTTAAAATACTGCAACATGTAGGCCTGTTTTGAAATGATCTTTATTCCCTTCTATTGCACTGATTTTTTCATCCTATTTTATAATACATAGGGTTTTGTCCTGGAGAGTTGTATTTCTTGAGAAACATGTACGAGTAAACTGTTTCCCCCCTTTTGGCGAAGTGAAAGTGGCCTTCTTTTCTCATTTTCGTGAATTTGTTTTAGTTACTAAAAATATTCCATATTGGGGGGCTGGGTACAGTGGCTCACGCATGTAACCCCAGCACTTTGGCAGACTGTAGGCAAAAAGATTGATTGCCTGAGCCCAGAAGTTCAAGACCAGCCTGGGCAACATAGCAAGACCTCATCTCTACAAAGAAATATTAAAAAATTAGCTGAGCATGGTGTTGTGTGCTTGTAGTCACAGCTACTTGAGAGGAGGAGGCAGAAGGACATAGTGAGGCTGTGGTGAGCTGTGATCATGCTACTGCACTTCAGCATGGGTGACAGAGTAAGACCATGACAAAAAAAAATTCTCCATACTTTGGAAGAATTTCCTTAATTGTGTTTATGTAAATGAGTTTGGATTATATTATGTGTTACTTATTTAGAAGGGCACCAACCTGGGCAACATAGTAAGACCTCGTCTCTACAAAAAATTTTTTAAAACATGAACCAGGCACGGTGGTACACATTTGTAGTACCAGCTACTTGGGAGACTGAGGCCGGAGAATCACCTGAGCCCAGGAGGTTGAGACTGTAGTGAGCTGTGGTTTTGCCACTGTACTCTATCCTGAGTGACAGAGTGAGATGAGACCCAGACTCAAAAAGCGATGGGGGGGGACAGTCTGATCACAAATACACAGTGGCAAACTAGCTTGAGTTAAAATGAAATGGAGATTGTGAAAGACTTATTTTGTTCTCTGCAACTCGGGAAGTAGTTCTGTCTTTGACTCTACCAAATAAAACTTTCCCAGCAGATGATCTGTTTACAGTCTATAATGTTATAAATGAATGGCTTACAGACTTGAATTCCCTGAGGTGTCAGGAGGGGAGGGATAGCCATTTAGCCATTGAAATTTGTGTCACCAGCGAAGAAGTGGGTTTAAGCAGCATTCTGAGGTCAGCAATTGTGTGTTCTTTAAGAAGGTGATATCCACGCTGAGGAGGAAGATGGACAGAGTATTGATTGAACTAAGTTACCTGATATACCACCGTAAGGACCTTACATTTTGGTAATGAACTCATTGTCAAATATAATGTTAGTGATTTTCAATATTTAATTATTTCTCTGAGTCCTTCTGAAAAGTGCAACATGACAAACATTGTAATAAACTTTAAATGTTTGATTTTATTTAACTTTTTCAAAGTAAATGTATGGAATTGTGGGTAACAAATTGTTTTTTGCTACGTGTATATTTTATATTCTACAAACATTGTGTAATTTTAAGTGAAGTAGATGGTCACAAGATACACTGTCATATAATTTAGATGAGATTAATATTTAGATAAGGCTTAAGAAAAGTAATTTTCAAAATACTTGCTGGTCTATTTGTTCCTTTCTTAGGGATCCGAATGAAGAGCCAATAGAATTAAAGATATATTTGTTCTCTAATCTTCTGTAATGGTTTTACTGTCCTATCCTTTTTAAAACTGTAAATGACTTTGCACTTATATAACGAAACTTTGTTTAACATTTAACTAGCACTTAAGAAACCTTATCTTAACAGTATCTGTTTGCCTTTTTATGCTATAATAGTGACTTTTAGAATTAATAGTAGTTAGCAATTCCCTTTTACTTTCCAAACCTGGGTTCATTTTCACAAATGTAAATAATAGAATGTTTTGTTTTCTGAAAAGTAATTCTAGCAAAGGTGACTTGAATTTTGATAAAGCAATAATGGTTTCATAAATTTTGTGTGTCTTATATTTTTGATTGCAAACTATTCACGTTGAGAAAATATCTTTTATTTAAAACTTTTTGTGCTGTATTTTAGATCTCTGGGAAGGAACTTCACTTAGTGACTTGAAGACTAGATTATCTTAAATCTGTATTTGTAGCTTAATCTATTAATTTAGTTAAAGTCTCTTTTGAATTCAGATACTAGGGACCAGGATACATTTCTGATTTAGGATGTGTTAATATATTGCTCCATGTGAAGCTTTTATCTGTTTCCAGATTTAATCAAACATTTAATTCAGACTTTCAAAGTCAATTATCCTAACATCTTAGAATCGATACCCTCTTATACCAAGGGACACAGATGACCCTATTAACTGGGAAGGATGGGGCCCTGTCACTAAATCACCCACTGAGTAGGGCAGCCACTGGCCCATTTGCAAGAGCTAAAATAGAAAGAAAGAGTATGACCAGAACAGTATGACCACAGGCAAAGTGGAGAGGGGAAGGTGTCCCAGCACATAGGTGGGAGGTGGGATTGAGCAGGGGAGTATCCTGATGGGAGGGAAAACATAGGCTTAAGGAATTTAGAACCCTCAGCGGACAGGTACGTCAGGGAATTTCAGATATGAATGGGAATACCTTTCCTTTAATTGTTCTCCATAGTTTTTTTTAGAAGGTCTTTTTTTTTTTTTTTTTGAGTTGGAGTTTCAATCGGTCGCCCAGACTGGAGTGCAGTGGCCGCTCCCGGCCACCGCAGCCTCGCCTGCTGGGCTCCGGCGATCCTTCCGCCTCAGCCTTCCAAGTAGCCGGAATTACAGGCGTGCGCTACCACGCCCGGCTGATTTTTCGATTTATTGTAGAGATGAGGTCTCGCTGCCCAGGCGGGTCTCGAACCCGCGGGCTCAGGCAATCCACTCACCTCAGCCTCCCAAAGGCGCGAGATTACAGGCTGAGCCACCAAGCCCGGCTTAGAAGGTCTTTTTTTAACCACAAGTTGTAGGAAAACGAAGGCATATAAAGTTTACATAAAAGCAAATTCACCACCTCATACTCATTGGCATGGATACTATCAACAAAAAATCTCAGACTATAACAGGTATTGATGAGGATGTACTCATCAATTAAAGATAAATTAGAATCCTTGTGTATATTGGTGTAAAATGGTGCAGCTGCTGTGGAACACCATGACAGTTCCTCAAATAGAATTATTAATATTATATGGTTCAGCAATCCTACTTCTGGACATATCTAATTAAAAGAATTGAAAGCAGGGTCTCAAAGAGATATTTGTACACTTATGTTCAAACTGCATTGCTTACGAAAATGAATAATTACTATTATTTCAAAAGCTGGAAGCAACCCAAGGATCCATCAGTGGATGAATGGATAAACAAAATGTGGTATTTACATACAGTGGAATATGATTCTGCCTTAAAAAGGAAGGAAATTCTGACACGTATTACAGTATGGATGAACCGTGAGCACATTGTGCAAAGTGAAATAAGCCAATTACAAAAAGACGTACTAGATGAGTCTACTTACATGAAGTACCTAGAGTAGTCAATTTCGTAGAGACAGACAGTACAATGGTGGTTGCCAGGAGCTGGGGGCAGAGGAGGATGGGGAGTTGTTTAATGGATATAGAGTTTTGCAAGATGAAGAGTTTTGTTGCACATCAATATGGATGTACTTAACACTATTGAACTGCACACCTAATAGCTAAGATGTGAGCATTAGTAAGTTTTACTTTATGTGTATTTTGCTCCAGTTAAAAATTTTAGAAAAACAAACCAGAATTTTTGGGATACTGTGTTTAAATTATTTGTGAATGTAATGAGATGAAATTACTAATTTCATCAATATGTGAGTGAGCATTAGGTGCTGGGGATATAACAATGAAAAAAACAGTCAAGATCCTCATGAAGTACAGTTCAGTGGAGGGACTGGCATTGATGGAACAAGTAAAAAATGTGCTTAAGTGCACATGTGTGATGGAGACCCCAAACAAGGTGTAGAGAAGGGCTAGATTGGGAAGCCTTCCCTAAGGACATGATATTGCATTTTTATTTTTTTGAGTAGGAGTCTCACTCTGTCACCCAAGCTGGAGTGTAGTGGAACAATCACAGCCACCACAGCTTCTTCCTACCCCACTGCCGATGTTTGTGCCTATCAGTTTCTCTACTAATGCTATTGCTCTTCAGCCTCTTTACATGACTGGTTCCTCATTCAGGTTTCAAATCAGCTCTCACTCTATCACAGGGCCCATCCCTAATCACTCTATCTAAAATAGGTGTTCCTGTTCATTCTTTAAATCACTTTGTTGATTTTCCTCATATGTGGGTAGGGATCATACCTGGATTGTTTACCTTAGTCTACGGGTAAACTGTATCCTGAATCTACAGGACAGTGCTAATCTCATAGTAGCTACTTAAATACTGCATAATGTATCACTCGATGGCCAAATGGTGATTTTTTTAAAACATTAAAAATAAAATACCGTAAAAAAAAAACAAATACAGTTTATTTATTTATTCATTCATTCATTCATTCAGAATACATCCTTAAGATTGAAACTGCTAGGTAAAAAGATAAGTGCATTAAAACCTTTTGATTGTGAACTTGCCTTCTGGAATGATAACTCTTTTAACACTCATAAGTAGAATATAAAGATATTTTTGTTTACCCTACACTTCATCTAAAATTTAAATCTTTGCCAATTTAGTAGCAAACATGCTATTGTTTTTCTACTCTGAGCTTGTGAGAATGAACATCTTTTCCTGTGTTTAGTCACATTTCTTTTAAGTGTTTATTTATGCCCTGTGTCTGTTTTTCTATTATTTAATTTGATTCAGAATAGCTTTTATCCATCTATATTTTATTATGAAAGTTTTCACACATATGGCAAAGTTGTAATTTTATGAGCATTAATGTGCCCACCACCTAGATTTTGCCATTAATATTTTTTAATATTGGTCTTACATGTATTTATTCATCTGTTCACTGTTTCATCTTATTTTTTATGCTTTTTTTGTTTTTATTTTTATTTTTTTGTCAGGGTCTCACTCTGTTGCTCAGGCTGAAGTGCAGTGGTACAATCATGGCTCACCGCAGCGTTGACATCCAGGGGCTCAGACATCCTTCTGCTTCAGCCTCCCCAGTAACTGGGACTACACTCACACACCACCATGCCCAACTAATTTTTTAATTTTTTTGGTAGAGATGAGATCTTACTCTGTTGTCTAGTCTGGTCTCAAACTCTTGGGTTCAGGCAGTTCTCCTGCCTATGCCTCTTAGAGTGCTGGGATTATAGGCGTGAGCCACTGCATCTAGTCAGATGCATTTTAAATTGCAGATTATTAGTACATTTTAAAAAATATGTAAGCATGTGTGTCATTGAATAGCATTTCAGCATTTTAGTTTTTCTCTTGAGATAAAACTTACATAAAGCTAAATACATGATTCTTTTTACCTCAACATTTTATTTTAGTTTAAAACATAGAATTGGATATTCATTGATTGAATTTTTTTTTTTTTTCTGAGTTGGAGTCTCACTCTGTTGCCCAGGCTGGAGTGTAGTGGCATGCTCCCGGCCACCGCAGCCTCGACCTTCTGGGCTCAGACGATCCTTCCGCCTCAGCCTTCCAAGTAGCCACAACTACAGGCATGTGCTACCACACCCAGCTAATTTTTTTATTTATTGTAGAGATGAGGTCTCACCATGTTGCCCAGGCTGGTCTCGAACCTTAGGCTTAGGCAGTCCTCTCACCTTGGCCTCCCAAAGTGTTGGGATTATAGACTTGAACTACAGCGGTGGCCTGATTAATCTTTTGATGAAGATCCAAGGCCATTTTCTTTGAGAATGAGCCTACTGTTGCAGTTCCATATTGTATTGTTTTTTACAACATTTCTTGCAGTATATTGCCTGAGATTTATAGTTTTAAGTGGAACAAGAGATTTATTTTGTAAAGCATTTGCTACATTTTGAAAAATATATTCACCCATGTATGTTAAACCCAAGAATAGGAATTTGTTGTTTCGTTTTGTTTTAGGACTTTTTGTCATATTTTCCCCCTAGTTAGTTCTTTGCCTTAGGTTTGTTTATGGTGCTTTTAAATTTTTATGTAGTCATATGTCATCTTTTAATTATTTTCTGCCTTTTATGTCATTCATAGAAAGACATTCCTTATCAATTAGTGTATATAAATATATTTTCTTCTGGTACTTTTTTTTACATGTAAGTCTCTAACTAGAATAATGGACATAAGGATTTTTAAAAAAATCATTGATAGTGGTTTGAAATCGTTAGCTAATACCATTTAATAAGCGATCTTTCTGTGAATTTTTTCACACTAGAATCTTTTTATTTTATTGAAGCCATTTTTATTATCTAACTTTGCATATGGTATCAGATCACTTTATTTTATAGTCTGTCCTATTTATTCCTGCATTTAGCTACTTGAGGTAATTTGTCTGGTAAAGAACATCCCTTCTCACTGTCTTTTTAAAAATGTTTCTTCACTTACATATTCTTTCTTTAGCAGGCTCTTGAAGGATGGAGAGAAAAGATATTGGGGAAGCAGCAGCAAAAGCAGAGTAGTTGGTGAATTCTGTGGACTTATTTTACTGACTTGTAATTGTCTGAATTCGTGGTCTGTAGCACATTACACACGCATATTTTAGTGTCCTGAGGTTTGGGGAACGTCCATTGAAGTTGTTCAAACTAAATACTGATGTTTAAAATATTTTAAGGTTTTAAGTTTGGGACGTTATAGATATGTCTATGATTCTGGAGTTAGAATGACTTTAGATCTTGGCTTTGAGTTTGCTAACCATATGACCATGGGCAAGTTATAATTTTTCAGCAAATATTTGTATCACATATGTTATTTCTCATTATGCTGTTACTTAACTGGGTGATTCTTCAGATCTGGGCTAGTTGTGGCTAGATACTTACTGTGCAGAGCTTTACTCACATGGCTAAGGCCTCTCTCTGTGGCTCTCATACTCCACTGGTTGCAGAAGAGGGTCTCAGCAGCAAGAGAGGGCACGCCTTTCTTTATGTACCTACCCTGTACTTTTAAGCCCCTGCTATATTATGTTTGTTATTATTCCATTGGCCAAAGCAAATCACTTAGCCAATCTCATTCTCAAGAGGTGGAGAAGTAGATTCTTCTTGATGGGAGGAGAGGCAAAGCCATGTTACATACAGTGAAGTATGAACGACTTAGTAACCTTCACTGTACCAGTTTACCACAAGAAGCAAAGGAGCTTCTCAGACCGTGAGAGCAGGTCATGCAAAGACCTAAGGTGGAAGAATGCTTGATGTGTTCAGGGAACAGCAAGGCTAGGTCAGAGTGACTACATGGGACGGAACAAGAGGAAAGTGAGAGATACAATCACAGAGGCTAGGGCCTTGGTAAGATTGCTCAGTCCTTGTAAGCAATTATAATGAATTTTATTTTGTGTGAAAAGAAAAGATATAGGAGGGTTTTTTGTTTGTTTTTTGTTTTGAGTTGGAGTCTCACTCTGTCGCCCAGACTGGAGTGCAGTGGCTACTCCCGGCCACCGCAGCCTCGACCTGCTGGGCTCCAGCGATCCTTCCGCCTCAGCCTTCCCAGTAACTGGAACTACAGGCACGCGCTACCACGCCCGGCTGATTTTTTTATTTATTGTAGAGATGAGGTCTCACTGCCCAGGAAGGTCTCGAACCCGCGGGCTCAGGCAATCCACTCACCTCAGGCTCCTAAAGGTGCGGGATGACAGGCTGAGCCACGGAGCCCGGCTCCCCCCTTTCTTTATGCCCCATTGGCCATGTGAGCCCTACCAGGCACCCGCCCATCTCCCCTGGCCTCAGTTTCTCCTCTGAAAGATGAATGCTCAACCTAGATCTCCGAGCTCCCTTTGGGCACACACTCCTGTCTGGCCTCAGCCCACTCCCTGTGAGTGACAAGGGAAGTGAGCCATGAGAAGGGATGTGCTACCCTTGACAACCATTCCTCTCGCTGGCCAGCTCACTCCCTCCATTCCCCGGGAGGGGGGACCCAAACACTTCCGCAGTGTCTCATGGCACCTCTGGGCTCAGTTGTGCTCTGCCAACCTCTGTGCCCGCCGTCTGGACCGTGTTTCAGCCCTGACTCTGCAGGGCCAGGGCAGTGGGAGAGCCCACAGGACAGGGGAGGCAGGGCTGGGCCGGAGGGGTGGGGGGCTGAGAGTCGGGCTTCTCTGGGTGCCTCTCCCACATGGGGCCCTCTGCCAGGCAGAGCTGGGGTCTCAAGACAGGACCCGGCCTAGAAAGCACAGTGCAGGGGACACGAGCTACGATGAGGGCAGCACAGGCAGTGGTGGGCATTCAGGGTAGACACCGTGGCCAGCCTTGGGGAGGAAGGCACAAGGGGGACTTCCTGGAGGAGGTGGCATCTGAACTGGAGCCTTCCTTGAAGGTGGAGGGGAGGAAGGAGAGAATCAGTCTTCACAGGGGGCTTGTTGAGGGATTCAGCAACCCCCACCCACCCCTGCCAGGGTGAAGTGGGTGTGGAACTGGGTAGGGTTAAGAAGGTGAGATGGGCTGGGCTCGGTAGCTCAGCCTGTAATCCCGCGCCTTTGGGAGGCT
>NW_007258881.1:67973-68737 GCF_000164805.1 Carlito syrichta | reverse complement strand
CAGCTAATTTTTGGTTTATTGTAGAGACGAAGTCTCACCAAGTTGCCCAGGCTGGTCTCAAACCCGTGGGCTCAGGCAATCCACTAGCCTCAGCCTCCCAAAGTGCTGGGGTTATAGGCTGAGCCACCAAGCCCTGCCAATTTGGGATTTTTATTGTAGAGATGAGGTCTCGCCATTGTTGCCCAGGCTGGTCTTGAACCTCAGAGCTCAGGCAGCCCTCGCCTCTGCCTCCCAAAGTGCTGGGATTACAGGTGTGAGCCACCGTGCCGGCTGGAGATAGAAATTTGAGAACATTCAAAACACTTAGCACATTGTATATGCCAAAAAAATCTTTCCTAAAATGATTGTAAGTCTGAAATACTTCTGAGTTTTAAAGTGTCACGTGTGCCAGTGATTTGACTTCAAGTATGGAAGAAGACCAGCAGAGCATTTTAGCTATAGCCAAAGTGTTTTTTTTGTCATGATAAGAAAACATGAGTTCAAAGAAGGCATTAATTGTTCATCTATATGGCGTTATGAAACATGAATAAATAAAGCTGAGTCTAAATGTCTTATTTGAGGTTGGCCCAGTGGCTCACGCTTATGATTCCAGCATTTTGGGAGGCCAAGGCGAGTGGATGGCTTGAGACCAGAAGTTCAAGACCAGTCTAGAAAACATAGCTAGCCGGGCTCAGTGGCTCAGCCTGTAATCCTGCACCTTTGGGAGGCTGAGGTGAGTGGATTGCTTGAGCCTGTGGGTTTGAGACCCGCCTGGGCAGCGAGAC
>NW_007258881.1:67634-67953 GCF_000164805.1 Carlito syrichta | reverse complement strand
GCGGGTTTGAGACCCACCTGGGCAACTTGGCGACACCTCATCTCTACAATAAATCAAAATGAGCCGGGCATGGTAGTGCACGCCTGTAGTTCCAGCTACTAGGAAGGCTGAGGGGGAAGGATCGCCGAGCCCAGCAGGTCGAGGCTGCGGTGCCACACCCTTCTCTAGGGGCTATGATAATGTGGACAGACATTAATGGGTCTCTGTGTCACAGGCTCTCCAAGACATCCACAGGTGGTAGATAGGAAATCACAGCAGTCACGGCAGTCATGTGCAACATCTCCAAGAAAAGGATTTAAGCCAGGACTCTGGGGGGCTA
>NW_007258881.1:61257-67614 GCF_000164805.1 Carlito syrichta | reverse complement strand
ATCCACTCACCTCAGCCTCCCAAAGGCGCGGGATTACAGGCTGAGCCACCGAGCCTGGCTAAAATACTGTTGTTTTTAAGCCTCAGAGTTTTGGGGACAATTGCTATGAAACAAGAGGCAATGGAACCAGGACCTTTGCCCCTGCTGAGCCCTCGGCAGGTACAGCACTTTCTCAAGTTGTTCCATGGTTCTCCCTCTCCTGGTTTATTCAGGCTCCATTCATGTGTCACCTGCCAGGGTGCCATGATCTCCCTGCCTAGAACAACCCCTGTCTTCCATAGCTCTTATCTCCTAACCCTGCTTTTTTTTCCTTGAGGCCAGTGTCACCACCCGACATTCCCCAATTCATGTATTTACTTATTTAATGTCTGTCCCTCCCACCCAGGATATCAGATTCATTAAGACAGGACTTGGTTTTTGCTCCCTTGAGATGCCATCATGTCTGGCGCAGAGCTGGAACTCTATGACCATCTGTCGAAGGTGTGAATGGGCAAAGTTCCCTCCCTTTTCCCCATGTTGCCCCTGTAGAATGATCCGGCCATAGCCCATGCCCCCAAGTGTCCTGGAATACCGTAGACTTTCAATAAACAATCTGAGACTTCACTTGGAGGACACATTCCTCTACTAAAAGAAAAAATGGGTCAGGTGTGGGGGCTCATGCCTGTAATCCCAGCACTTTGGGAGGCTGAAGTGGGAGGACTGCTTGAGGCCAGGAGTTCTTTAAGCCAGGTGTGGTGGCTCACACCTGTATTCCTAGCTACTCCAGAGGGTGAGGCGGGAGAATACTTGAGCCCAGGAATTGGAGTCTTTGGTGAGCTATGATCACACCACAGCACTCCAACCTGGGCAACAGAGTGAGACCCTGTGTCTAAAAAAAGAGTTTTCTGGTTGTTTCTGGTTTATGATTGCAGGTATATGAAGCTTTAACTAGGCTTTGGAGATGGTGAGCAGCCTTACTGTGAGAGACATCCAAGCAACGCCAAAAGGGGTGGACCACCACGTCACAGAAAGGCTCAGAGCCAAGGTGGGATCGATGAGCTGTGGGGTCTTTCCCCCTTGATATTAGCATGGATGAATCTCCATCAGGGTCTGGGGAGAGGCCTAGGCCACGCTGGCGGAGGGGCAGGTGGGTCACCTGCACTTCCTCTCCCTGCTCAAAGTGCTGGGCCCCAAATCCGGGGTCTCTCTCTGCTGGGGGAGAGGGCGAGCCTTGCTCTCGGGGAGGCACTTCCTGTGTGCCTCGTCTGAGAATGGGTGTGATGTTTCCCCTGGAGCTGGAGTCTTGTTTGGTGTCCTGGGACTGGGTGGGACTTTGGGGAGCTTGTGTGAGGGGATGAGTAGGAGCCCCACTCTGTCTCATGAGTCATCCCAAAGGTGCAAGCCTTGGAGGTGCTGGGAATAGACTACCCCATAGGGCTTGGTGTGGCTGCCACTATGACCCCTCTGGGCACCCGGGCCCCATGCCCCTCTCACTGGTGCCCACTGGAGACGTGTGGACTGGGAAGATGAGACGCAGCGGGGGAGCGGGCCTCTGCCCAGAAGCCCTGACATTCTGGTCCCCAGCCTGAAACTGTCAAGCAAGGGCCACCAGGGCCACCTGGGCAGACATTTAGACCAGGGAGGTGTCCATATTGTCTGTCGAAAATCAGACCGTCCTAGGCAACACAGCAAGACCTCGTCCCTACAGAAAATACAAAAATTAGCCAGGCGTGGTGGCCTGTACTTATAGTCCCAGCTATTTGGGAGGCCCAGGCAGGAGGTTTACCTGAGCCCAGGAAGTGGAGACTGAGCTGTGTTCATGCCACTGCACTCCAGCCTGGGCAATGGACTGAGAGCCCCAACTTAAAAAATAATAATAACTCGGCGGGCTTGGTGGCTTAGCCTGTAATCCTGCGCCTTTGGAAGGCTGAGGTGAGTGGATTGCCTGAGCCCACGGGTTCGAGACCCACCTGGGCAGGTGAGACCTCATCTCTACAATAAATCAAAAAATTAACCAGGCATGGTAGCACGCGCCTGTAATTCCGGCTACTCGGAAGGCAGAGGCGGAAGGATCGCCAGAGCCCAGCAGGTCAAGGCTGCGGTGGCCAGGAGCAGCCACTGCACTCCAGTCTGGGTGACAGAGTGAGACTCCAACTCAAAATAATAATAATAATAATAATAATAGCCGGGCTCGGTGGCTCCGCCTGTAAATCCCGCGCCTTTGGGAGGTTGAAGTGAGTGGATTGCCTGAGCCTGTGGGTTCGAGACCTGCCTGGGCAGCGAGACCTCATCTCTTCAATAAATCAAAAATTCAGCCAGGCGTGGTAGTGCATGCCTGTAATTCTGGCTATTTGGAAGGCTGAGGCGGAAGGATCCCCAGAGCCCAGCAGATGGAGCTGCGGTGGCCGGGAGCGGCCACTGCACTCCAGTCTGAGTGACAGAGTGAGACTCCAACTCAAAAAAGAAAAATAAATAAATAAATAATAACTGGCCACTGCATGCTAAGCTATGATGTGGCCATGTGTTCTTTGAGCTATAGCCAGGCCATGTTTTCTTAGCCTTTGGCCCCTTCCCCTATTTGGGGCAGTGAATCTCCTTTCTCTCTCTCTCTCTCTAATTTACTTTCTAAATAAACTATATTTTCTTTTATTTTTTGAGTTGGAATCTCACTCAGTCGCCCAGACTGGAGTGCAGTGGCTGCTCCCGGCCACCGCAGCCTCGACTTGCTGGGGTCTGGTGATCCTTCCGCCTCAGCCTTCTAAGTAGCTGGAACTACAGGCATGCATCACCATGCTCGGCTAATTTTTTGATTTATTGTGGAGATGAGGTCTTGCCCAGGCGGGTCTCTAACCCACGGGCTCAGGCAATTCACTCACCTCGGCCTCCCAAAGCATGGGATTACAGGCTGAGCCACCAAGCCTGGCCATAAACTATATTTTCTAATCTACCTTCCGCCTCAGCCTTCCAAGTCAAAGTCCGGTTTCTAATGGTCATGATGAAACAGTTACTTTGGCAAATTTGAATGATTACAGAGCTGGGAATATTGTGCGAACCTCACAGGCAGGTGAAACAAGTGTGGCGTGATCAGTTGAAGTTTGATGTGCAACTCAAAGTGCTGGAAACCAGCCTTGGAGGCCTTCCTGCGGAGAGGCTCTGGAAGGCTGAAGACGCCAGGTTGCAGGGCAACACTGGGCAGCTGTTATTCTTGCTTCTTCTCTCTCCACTCTCGATCTCACCACTGGAAACCTGAGAGTTGCAAGATGCAACGAGCTCTATATGGGAGAAATAATTTTTACCAAATAGTCGTGTTTAGCAAAAGAAGGATTTGTTCTGTTAAAAGTAGACTCTTCATTAGAGCACCCTTGGCCTTCTTTCCCTTTGTTAAGGAGGCTTGTAATTGAAGGCCCCTTTGTTCCTGCTTTCTCCCTTTCACTAAAAACTGTTTACAAGTACTGCTTTTCCCCTTGCCCATTGCCTTAATGGGTCCTTACCTTTCTCATTATTTAAATAAAAATGTTGTTGTTGTGAATCTGCCTCTGCTCATGTGTCTTTACTCTTTCACTCAACTGTGGAGGAAGAATTGATGTGTGTAAAGGGTGATGTGTTGGAAAATTGCAAAACTTTGTGTCCCAGGGAGTAAGATGTGGAAGTAGCTACCCTCTATGATTTCACACGCGGAGGCCTGAAGTCTCATGTCTGAATGTCATGGATGACAACCCAGGAGGGAGTGAGGTCTGAATGAATGAAGGTGGGAAGGAACAGGTGACTCACCCTTGGATCTTCCTTTCATTATTCTGTTTCACCACTCGGATCTCATCAGAGGTTGTTTCCTTCCTGGTGTGTGTTAGAAAACTGCACTTGCTTATTTTAGTTGTTTTTTTTAATGTTTAAATGTCATTTTGTGTATGCCTTTTTGTTTAATTTAGACTTAAGCCCGTCATGCTCACAGATTCCCCACTTCACCCGGAAAGTTTGGGCTTGGCATGTCTTTTTGCATCTAGGGGGAAAAGGAAAGAGAAATAATTATATAGGAAATAATCTTGTAGGGTACATTTTTGTTCTATAATAGAGTGGCTGGTTATTTAAGGAAAGTATAGAACAAAAATAGAAAGTTCAAGCATGTCGAAAAATGGTATGAGTATGTCAAACATGGTAGGTGAAAGTTTGTGAAAAGAAATGGAAAGGAATTCTATAAACACTTGAGGCTACAAAAAGGTTCTATAAATTTATCATTAATATCAAGTACACTAATGCTAGGCCAACATGCTACTCAAAGACCAGAATATGAGTTTATTAATTAACAATCTCCAAAAGAATTTTTCTCCTTTAACCAACAGAGGGGAGAAGAAAGAGACAAAATTCAACGAGCCCTCCCCCACTGTCTTTGTTACAAAAAAGCGAGGTCTTTTTTCTTTTCAAAAGCTTTGTACTCTCATTTTGGCTAAATAAGTAACTTTTGCAATAACCACTGTAATCTTGTGTTATAACATTATGCTTTTTTAAACTTTAATACTTAAACTCTTAACATTCTCCATCAGTCTCTCTAGGGTGAGATAAGAAGCAAGCTCCAGGAACAACAGCTGCCCCACAGCCTCCTCCTGAATTCCCTACAGACCAGGCACAAGGATTACTATCCAACATAGAATGAATGGTAAAATAACTGGGCTTCACCCTCTGGCATATCAATTGTTGTAAAAGTATATCAGACCTATTATAAAAACAAAGGAAACTGTTTTCTCTCGCCAATGTTTACCTGTTTTGATATCTCAATTTAAGCTTCAACCTAACTACATGTCTCTAACCTTTTCAATTATTTTGTTGTTGTTGTTGCTGTTGTTGCTTTTTTTTGAGTTGGAATCTCACTCTGTCGCCCAGACTGGAGTGCAGTGGCCGCTCCCGGCCACCGCAGCCTCGACCTGCTGGGCTCCGGTGATCCTCCCGCCTCAGCCTTCCCAGTAGCCGGAATTACAGGCCGGCGCTACCACGCCCGGCTGATGTTTTGATTTATTGTAGAGATGAGGTCTCACTGCCCAGGCGGGTCTCGAACCCGCGGGCTCAGGCAATCCACTCACCTCCGCCTCCCAAAGGCGCGGGATGAGAGGCTGAGCCACTGAGCCCGGCCGGATCGTGCACTTTATTTTTATTTATTTATTTATATTTTTGAGTTAGAGTCTCACTCTGTCGCCCAGACCTGAGTGCAGTGGCCGCTCCCGGCCACCGCAGCCTCAACCCGCTGGGCTCCGCGATCCTTCCGCCTCAGCCTTCCAAGTAGCTAGAACTACAGGCGCGTGCTACCACGCCCAGCTAGTTTTTGATTTATTGTAGAGATGAGGTCTCACCAAGTTGCCCAGGCGGGTCTCGAACCCTCGGGCTCAGGCAATCCACTCACCTCAGCCTCCCAAAGGAATTGTGCACTTTAAATGGCCCATCTCATGGTTTGTGAATTACACATCAGTGAATATGCTGAAAAGGTTATTTTAAATGAACGGCTGCAGAAAAGACAAAGCCCTTCCACATGAGAAGACTCCCAGCCAGGTCTCAGGCAAGGTGACAGAGTCAAGGAGCTCACAAAGTGACAGTCAAGGAGCTCCCCGCCGGCTGCCACAAGCCTGGACAGTGGGGCAGGGACCACCCACCAAAAGAGGAGTCCTGGGGAGGGCGCTCTCCACGGTGCTGATCCCAACCCTCTCAGTAGCCGGCTGTTCTGGCCACCATGGACAGGAGAGGGACCCGCTTCAGGCCAGCAGCAGGCAGGAGACAGCGTGGTCTTCCCCCGGGGACCCCGTCTCTTGACCCATAGAATGAATTCCGGAAGGGGGTTGGACAGAGGACAAGAATGTTCCGAGGGGGCTGCCAGGCTCACAGGGGAGCAGAGGACACGTCACAGGGGAGAAGGTAGGTGATGGAGCAGGAATGAGGACACCAGGCCGCCATAAAAGTGCAGCCTGTGGGACCCCACAGGCCCCACCCACAACTCACCCACACAGGTCTTGCCATCGGCGCTGAGCACAAAGCCTGTGTGGCAGACACACTGGAAGCTGCCCTCCGTGTTGACGCAGTGACCCGGGTGACAGAGGCCACCACTGACCACGCACTCATTCACATCTGGGGGGCAGGCAGGCAGTCAGGAGGCAACCCCGTCTCCCTGGCCACCCACCCTGGGATGGACGGCCGTACCCACGCACGCCTGCTTGCTCAGTGTGGCCTGGAAGCCCTGTGGACACTGGCACTGGTAGGAGCCGGGGGTGTTGACACAGTCGCCGTGGTGGCAGGGGCTGCCAGTGCATTCATCTATGTCTGTGGGAACAGGATGCTGAGTCCCGGAGGGCAGGGTGGGAAGCATCCACCCCGCCACCCTCCGGCCGGCCGCTCACCGAC
>NW_007258881.1:60231-61237 GCF_000164805.1 Carlito syrichta | reverse complement strand
TTATTGTAGAGATGAGGTCTCACTGCCCAGGCGGGTCTCGAACCCGTGGGCTCAAGCAATCCACTCACCTCCGCCTCCCAAAGGCGCGGGATGACAGGCTGAGCCACCGAGCCCAGCTATTTTCAATTTTTTTATTCAGACTTTGTTGAAGTGGCTGTATTTCTTTGTTAAGGTACAACTATAGATAATTTGCAGGAGACTATTTCAACTTACATTAATGAATTAGAAGCTTTGGCTAAACAGACAGGACTACTTTCACTTTTCCAACACTGTTTTTTGGGCAATAGCCTTTTCATCATCATTTGCTTAATAATTTTTGCCTATGCTCTTGCTCAATGTTTCATTAGATCCAAATAATATTTGGTTAAGGTTCTGCCATTTCCTGTTCGTGCCCTTGGAAATAGATAGGTAGGGCCATCGCTACAGGCCCATCTCAACAGGAAGTAGATCCAGAAGAAGGATCTTCGCCCTGTTTCCCAGGATCATAAGAATATTTCCAGAGCAGGAGTGGGGAATGAAAGGACAGATCGAGAGTAAGAAGCCATTTTTCATCTTGTTCTTAAGCCCTGACACAAGGATGAGAAAGTTGGAGAAATGCACACTTTAGGTATAAATCACTTTACCGACTTTGTCTTTTCAGAAACAGACTTCCAGGTATCCCAGGTCTCTCAAAGTGGCAATCAAGCTTGCCTAGAGTGAAGGGAACTTATAAGGCCTAAGACATCATGCAAGGACTGTAAAAGTCATGAAAGTTGTAATTACAAAAGTTAAAACCGCTCAGAGGGAGAGCAGGTGGGGATTCAATCTTCCAGTAAATTGGGTGCTATCTACAGGGAAGTCAAGGATCCCCTGAAGCTACCTACTGGGAATGCCTAGGAGATGAGGGGAGGTATACTGTCCACTAGCTCTAAGGAATGTTGTTTGGGAAGATGTAGGAGCATTAGAATCCTTGTCACAGCAGGGCTCGGTGGCTCAGCCTGTGATCCCACGCTTTGGGAGGCTGAGG
>NW_007258881.1:53916-60211 GCF_000164805.1 Carlito syrichta | reverse complement strand
TGCTGGGCTCCGGCGATCCTTCAGCCTCATCCTTCCGAGTAGCCGGAACTACAGGCGCGCGCTACCACGCCCAGCTGATTTTTTGATTTATTGTAGAGATGAGGTCTTACCAAGTTGCCCAGGCGGGTCTTGAACCCACGGGCTCAGGTAATCCACTCATCTTGGCCTCCCAAAGGCCTGGGATTATAGGCTGAGCCACTGATCCCAGCTATTAAAATTTATATATAATGCACAGCTGAGTTCCCAAGAAAGAAAAGGAAATCCTCAGATGCCAGAAACAAGAGGAAAATGATCCTTGCTGAGAACAGCTAAGAAGCTTCCACTGCTCCTGTCCTGAAGTGAAGATGAGATGACCAACAGGGGCTTTTGTTTTAAAGCACTTGCGGGGAAAGATGACCCTAGGGCCCACCTAAGGGTGCAGAGTCAGACTTGAGGTCGCAGCATCCTTCAAGAACACTCTCCAGGAAAGGGTGTACTTGAGATATGAACCCATCTACAAAGTAAGGTGACACAAGCAAGCTTGTCTGTTTCAACCTGAGAATCCAAAACGCTTGAGAAAATAAAAATAGCTCAGAGCAATCTGAGCTCTATGAGGTATGCAGGTCCAGAGAGACGTGTGTATAGGGCTTCAGTCATGACCCTAAACCCCCAGCCACCCTCAGGATTGTGTGTTAGGGCACAGATGGGCCGGGTGAGGGTGGAGAGGTGCAGGGAGGCGTGCAGTACTGCCAGGGCAAGCCAGAGGTGTGCGCTGGCAACCCAGAGATCCGAGTAAATTGCAAAGAATTGCAACACACAAAAAGGTTAAGAAATAAAAGTTTATAGCCCAGCTCGGTGGCTCAGCCTGTAATCCCGTGACTTGGGAAGCTGAGGTGAGTGCATTGCCTGAGCCTGCGGGTTCAAGAACCACCTGGGCAACTTGGTGAGACATCATCTCTACAATAAATAAAAAAATTAACCTGGTGTGGTAGAGTGTGCCGGTAGTTCCAGCTACTTGGAAGGCTGAGGCGGAAGGATCGCCGGAGCCCAGCAAGTTGAGGCTGCAGTGGCCAGGAGCGGCCACTACACTCCAGTCTGGGTGACAGAGTGAGACTCCAACTCAAAAAAAAAAAAAGTAGATTAGAGAGAGAAAGAAGGAAGAGAGAAGATTCACCTCCCCAAGGTGGGGGAGGAAGACCAAAGCCAGGAAGCACATGACTACACCAGACTTTAGCAAGGCAGTAGCCCCTGGTGGCTTGTGATTGAATCCTTTTAACCATTCCCCTAGACGGGGGGAGGATCATTAAGGTAATTGGGTGGCGGTCTGCTTCCACGTCATCACAAAGGGGCGGGCATGCGCAGGTACTGAGGATGTCAGATGATGGACAGCAGGCAGATCAGTGGGTTAGTCACATGATTGCTGCCATGATGGGGCTTCTCTGTGTCACGTAGATTAATCCTGGGGGGAGTGATTCCTGCAAGAGACTTGTTAGACATTTGCAATTCACAGACTCAGGCATTTGCAACTCACAAACTCTTATGACTTTGGCCTAGACAAAGAATCAAAAGTTTACTAGAGATTATTATGCTAAAGCATAAAGGTTGGGCTCTCCTGGTCTTGCATCTGAAGGCAATTCGCCTGGGGGGATGGGATAGGCTGCTGTTTGTCCTGCAGTAGAATGTCTGAATGTTTTCTAATGGCTACGCTGAGGCAAAAAGACTAAAGAATAAGCTAAGATTTTTCTAGGTTTCTATAGGCACCTTTCAGTAAGAAATAGAATGACTTTTTTTCAAAATGAACCCTGAGCCATGTTTAAATGCCTTTGCTAAGTCACTTCCTGCTTCTTTGTGCTTCTTTTTCAAAGGCTTTTTACTTTGGTGGGCACATGTTTAAACTTTTGGCAGAAACCAATCAGAATAGTAATCCTGCAAGTCAATCGCAAATAGGACATGTAAATGAGATAACTTCGTAAAACCAATCACCATGTAACATGTAGGTGTCCTACGGCAAAGTGTGTAACTCCTGCAAGTATTCCTCCAATGAGGAATCAGGAGAGGGACATGCATTTTAGGAATAAAAGTACTGATTCTTCCTGCTTTGATGTGCCTGCCCACCAGACACCCCATCTTACAAGACTGCCATTAAATTCTCGCTTCTGCTGCACTCTTATGTCTCTGTGTCCATCCTCTGATTTTAGACAAGAGAGTTTGTTTCTCACACCCCACCTCGCACCCATGGGGGTAGGGGTTGTTTAAAGTCATTTTGTATTTTGGGAGGTGGAGGCAGGAGGATTCCCTGAACCCGGGGGCTCGAGACCAGCCTGGGCAACTTGGTGAGATCTCGACTCTACAATAAATCGAAAAATAAGCTGGATGTGGTGGCACACGCTTATGGTTCCTGCTACTTGAAAGGCTGAGGCAGAAGGATCACCTGAGCCCAGCAGGTTGAGGCTGTGGTGGCTGTGAGCATGTGACTGCACTCCAGCCTGGGTGACAGAGTGAGACTCCTAACCCCCACCCCCCAAAAAAAGTCATGGTGCTCGTGACCAGTTGTCTCACCCATGACCTTCATGTTCCTGGAAGTTGTGATACAAAGAATAATGTAGAGCCAATCAATAGCTTATTAAAATGTAAATTGTTGGTAAACAGTTTAGAAGCTGCGTCTTCTTTTCCTTTAAAAACTTATCTGTGCTGGGCTCAGTGGCTCAGCCTGTAATCCCGGGAGGCTAAGGTGAGTGGATTGCCTGAGCCCGCGGGTTCGAGACCTGCCTGGGTAACTCCACTCACCTCATCTCTACAATAAATCAAAAATCAGCTGGGCATGGTAGCGTGTGCCTATAATTCCGGCTACTCGGAAGGCTGAGGCAGAAGGATCACCAGGGCACAGTGAGTCGAGGCTGCAGTGGCTGGGAGAGGCTGCAGTGGCTGCACTCCAGTCTGGGTGACAGAGTGAGAATCCAACTCAAAAAAATAAAAATAAATAAATAAAAACTTATCTGCAACTGTGGCTAATCACAGTGTATATTCAGGTCAATTTGAATCTATGTCCCGGGTGCAGCCCTCAAACTTGGCCCAAGTGAACTCTCTACTTACATTAATCTTACTTCAGCTTCTTCCTTTCCTTTTAAGTCAACACTCCCAACCTCACATCACACGGTTTGGGATGTCAGCCGACTGGACAGCAATGTTCCAGAGGCCCCCCATGCAACCACAAACATAACTGTGAAGCCCAATCTGGTGACAACCTGAGGCATGAGGCAAAGCAGGGAGAAGCTCTGCAGTCATACTCCAAGATCCAGGCTGCAAC
Organism: Carlito syrichta; assembly: GCF_000164805.1. NCBI lineage: Eukaryota > Metazoa > Chordata > Mammalia > Primates > Tarsiidae > Carlito > Carlito syrichta. The sequence continues at coordinate 56,925 of NW_007258881.1, read as the reverse complement.
GGAGTCTATCCAAAAAAAAGAACATTTAGAACTAGCCACCCTGAAGAGAAGCTCTCTGTAAATGAAAGGAGAGAGCCAAAATGAAGTTTCTCTGGTCACCCTGAGCTCATACACAATAATAACCCTTTCCTGGAACTCTTGGCAAGCCACAAAACATGAAGAGTATCATCAGCCGGGCTTGGTGGCTCAGCCTGTAATCCCACACCTTGGGAGGCTGAGATGAGTGGATTGCCTGAGCCCGTGGGTTCAAGACCCACCTGGGCAACTTGGCGAGACCTCATCTCTACAATAAAGAAAAACATCAGCCAGGCGTGGTAGCGCATGCCTGTAGTTCCAGCTACTTGGAAGGCAGAGGCAGAAGGATCGCCGGAGGCCAGCTGGTCGAGGCTGCGGTGGCCGGGAACGGCCACTGCACTCCAGTTTGGGTGACGGAGTGAGACTACAACTCAAAACAAAAAAAAAGTATCATCTTTGTCCTAAGAATTTGTCTTTCAGCTACAAGCCCTGCCCAACACATTTATGAGACTGACTCACCCATCCATCTGCTGTCAGAGATGGCAGTAAACAGACCACCACCCCATCACCATGGTGATCTGTCCACCCAAAGGGAAGTTTTAAAAGCCTTCAACCTCAAGCATTCACGGCCACACTTTCTTTCTTTTTTTTTTTTTTTTCGAGTTGGAGTCTCACTCTGTCACCCAGACTGGAGTGCAGTGGCCGCTCCCGGCCACCTCAGCCTCAATCTGCTCAGCCTTACAAATAGCCAGAATTACAGGCACGCGCTACCATGCCAGGCTGATTTTTTGATTTGTTGTAGAGATGAGGTCTCGCTGCCCGGGCGGGTCTCAAACCCGCGGGCTCAGGCAATCCACTCACCTCAGCCTCCCAAAGGTGCGGGGTGACAGGCTGAGCCACCGAGCCCAGCCACCACACTTTCTTTAAACCTCTAGTCCCCTCTCCAATCTTGGAGAGGTGGATCTACCCTTTCTCTCTCTCTCTCTCTCTCTCTCTCTCTCTCTCTCTGATCTACTTTCTGAATAAACTTTCTTTTCTAACCTAATTTCTGTGCAATTCTTTGCATGCCCACAGCACTGACTCAGCCTACTGACCTAATAGTAAGAAATGTCAAGAATTCTTGGGGAGGGAGTTTGAGACCAGCCCGGGCAACACTGCGAGACCTCATCTCTACAAAAAAATTACAAAGTAGCAAGATGTGGTGGCATGTCCTTATGATGTTAAATCTGAAGTCTTAGATAAAAATAGGTGACTTATTATAAAAAGATCTTACCGCTTTGTATTTAAAAAGAAATAGAAAAACCAAGTAAAACTATAACCATTTATTAAATGGGTAGTTTAATAGTCAATCACTAATTAGTCTTACTGGGGAAGATTTAAATGTACCATTCAGCTTATTTTTTAAATTTTTATTTATTGATTTATTTATTTTTGAGTTGGAGTCTCACTCTGTCGCCCAGACTGGAGTGCAGTGGCCGCTCCCAGCCACTGCAGCCTTGACCTGCTGGGCTCCAGTGATCCTTCTGCCTCAGCCTTCCAAGTAGCTGGAACTACAGTTGCCCAGGCAGGTCTCAATCCCATGTGCTCAGGCAATTCATTCACCTCGGCCTCCCAAAACGCTGGGATTACAGGCGGAGCTACGAAGCCCAGCTTATTTTTTACTTTTTGAGTCAGAATCTCACTCTGTCGCCCAAGCTGGAGTGCAGTGGCACACTCATGGCCACTGCAGCCTCAACCTAATGAACTCAGATGATCCTTTCACTTCCGCCTTCCAAGTAGCTGAAACCAGCTGCTACCATACCTGGCTAATTTTTTTGATTTATTGTAAAGAGGAGGTCTCACCATGTTGCTCAGGCTGGTCTCGAACCCCTGAGCTCAGACAATCCTCTCACGTCTGCCTCCCAAAGTGCTGGAATTACAGGCTTGAGTCACCACGCCTGGCTACCATTCAGCTTTTTTTTTTTTTTTTTTGAGTTGGCGTCTCACTCTGTCACCCAGACTGGAGTGCAGTGGCTGCTCTCGGCCACCGCAGCCTCGACCTGCTGGGCTCCAGCGATCCTTCCACCTCAGCCTTCCAAGTAGCTGGAACTACAGGTGCGCACTACCACGCCCGGCTAGTTTTTGATTTATTGTAGAGATGAGGTCTTGCCAAGTTACCCAGGCGGGTCTCGAATCTGCGGGCTCAGGCAATCCACTCACCTCAGCCTCCCAAAGACGCGGGATGACAGGCTGAGCCACTGAGCCTGGCTCCATTCAGCTTTTAAAAGGAGTAAATGTTGGGAGCCAGGAATGGAGGCCTGCCTGCTGACAAAGTCCAGGGGGCTGAAGACCCCAGGTTGCAAAGCAAACCTGGGCAGTGGAGACCCTTGCTTCTTCTACTTTTGTTATTAGTGTAGCTGAAAAGTTCTGTACAGTCTGAGGCTGGAAAGCAAAATTCTACTCATGCCTCCACTATCCCTTGCAAAAAGGCAAGAGGGGAATTCATGAAAAATTACCTTCCCTTCATTTGAATTCCTCCCTAGGTTTCCACGTCCCTGGCCTCCTGGTAGTAAACCATACAATCACTTGATTAAACATTGTAGTTGGGAAAATTGTTAAAAAATCAGAAAATGCTCGATTGAATGTTTGTCAGGGAACTCACTGGCCTTGCCAGGAAATTATCAATAGAGATTTTAAATATCAGGTATAGGTAGATAATTACTTGCAAGATTTTATTTCTTCTGATTGATGACTAATTGGAGAAAATTGAGAAGTTACCGTTTGTATTTTTTTGTTTTGTTTTTTTGTTTTTTTTTAGTTGGAGTCTCACTCTGTTGCCCAGACTGGAGTGCAGTGCTCGACCCGCTGGGCTCCAGCAATCCTTCCCCCTCAGCCTTCCGAGTAGCTGGAACTTCAGGCATGCACTACCACGCCTAGTTGATTTTTTGGTTTATTGTAGAGATGAGGTCTCGCTGCCCAGGCGGGTCTCGAACCCACGGGCTCAGGCAATCCACT
>NW_007258881.1:53253-53896 GCF_000164805.1 Carlito syrichta | reverse complement strand
CAGTTGGCATTTACATGCACTGATCTCTTTTGACCAGGATTTGTACAATTGAGTTGCTCCGACTTGGGATGTTGTATTAATTTCTTAGTTTCTACATGTGGTATATTATGCTTAAGAAATTAACAATCACATAAATATTAGAGCACCCTTGCCTTTACTTCCCTTTGTTAAGGAGGTTTACAATTCTGGTTAGAGATTGTAACTGAGATGATTTGAGCCTGAGAGGCCTTTTGTTTTACAAACATTAAAGCTCAGTCTCCCTAACAGGGGATAATTGACACAGATTGTAAATACCAGGTGTAACACTGTGGAAAAGTAGTCAGGCCAATTTGCAGCTAAGAAACCTTGAAAATGTTGTTTTACCCCAGCTAGTTGCAAATTGCTGTATGAAGGTCACTGGTGTGATTTGTTAATCTATGTGATAATTATGGTGCTTAGAACTTGGTAGTGATTTATAATGTAATAGTTATAGGAATAAGTAAGTTTTGTATGGACATTAAGAAATGGTCATCATTACAAAATGTTAGAAGTTTATAAAATTTATAGTTTGTTTTTTTTTTAGTTGGAGTCTCACTCTGTCGCCCAGAGACTGGAGTGCAGTGGCCACTCCCGGCCACCGCAGCCTCGACCTGCTGGGCTCTGG
>NW_007258881.1:47447-53039 GCF_000164805.1 Carlito syrichta | reverse complement strand
TGTAACTGATTGCCTTGAAAACAAAAAACATGTAGGGTATAAAAGGAGTTGGAAAAGACAATAAATTGGCATTTGTCCTGCTTCCAGCAGAGTCAGTGTCCAAGTTTATTCTTCTGCGCCGATGCTGTCCCTCTTTCAGGAAATCCTGACCCACTGGAGCTGGACTCCGGCAAGTAAACTAGTTCCACATTTATCAACAAAAATGAACCTCAGAAACACAATGTAGAATAGGAACATGCACAAAAAGAAATGTATACTCTGATAATGTTACAGCAATTACAGCTACTCACTGGAAACAGGAATGAGTGCACTCAGAACAGTCACTAGAAACCAAGAGGAAAATCAAAGGTGTTTATTCTGGAAGTCTCAGGCGGAGTAGCCTCCCAAAACCTGAGCCCTGACCCTCAGTTTCAAGTTGCTCTTATAGAGCTTTTTGGGGTTACAACATACATGGGTTTGCCATTGGTGGGTTTACAATTTGAAATTTAGGGCTGAGAACTATTATTTCCACAACAAGCACTGAAGCAGACATCTTTATGGACATTTCCATATGTGGTGCAGTAAAGCGTGTTTACAGAAGCAGAGATTGCAATGTAGGGAAATGGCATGCAGCTGCTTACTTAAGATAAGACCCTTGAGGTCAGTTTTCTGCCTAATTTCTGTTCTATCTCAATAACATTTCATAAAATGGTAAAGCACAACAATAGTAGCACTGTACATATTCTTGACATATGGGGGCAAGTCCCTAGGGAGTGGTAAGGCCACGGAGGCCAGGAAGGCTGGGCGTCCCCACTCAGCTCCAGTGCCTGGTGCTAAGCAGGAATACCTCCCCAGGATCTCCAGATCTCCCCAGTTTTTAAATTTTATTTTATTTTATTTTATTTTTTTTAGTTGGAATCTCACTCTGTCGCCCAGACGGGAGCACAGTGGCACACTCCCGGCTACCGCAGCCTGGACCTGCTGGGCCTGGCGATCCTTCCGCCTCAGCCTTCCAAGAAGCCGTAACTACAGGCGTGCACTACCACCCCCGGCTAGTTTTTGATTTATTGTAGAGAAAAGGTCTCGCCATGTTGCCCGGGCGGGTCTCGAACCCGTGGGCTCAGGCAATCCTCTCGCCTCAGCCTCCCAAAGTGCTAGGATGACAGGCTGAGCCACCAAGCCCGGCCCTCCCCAGTTTTGTAAGAGAAGAAATCAGGACCTGTATGTGATGTTCCAGTTCTTTGAAAGATGGGGGTGGGGGCAGGAGAGCTTTTTGACAGGATAGTCATATTTGATATGAGGCCTCTCAGCTCGTGACATTTGCCCAGGCCATAAGAATTCGGGTGTCTGTTTGAGAAGAAGGAATGGGATGAACAGGCTGGACCAGCCACCCTCAAAGTAGCCTGGATTCTGCCCTGTGAGGAATAGCCCCACCCTCCCGCCTCAGGCCTCAGGGACCCAAATGGTATGACCACACGGATTCCTTGGCTATGGCCCTGAGCACCCCTTCCCCCTACCCTCACCCCAGTCCCTACTGTGTCCCAGAGCCCTTGGGAGCCAGGAAAATCCCCAAAAGGCCAAAACTTCCATTCTGAAGGAGACAGCTGTCCAGCAGGAAAGGCAGACAACACAATGACTGGTTGCCTCAATACTGTGGGACTACAATGTCACAGTGTGTCACTCCCCAAAGAGACAGAGACATTTTCACATTCCTTGTAATAATAATAATATTAAATTATGTGAGCCAGGCTCGGTGGCTCAGCCTGTAATCCCGCGCCTTTGGAAGGCTGAGGTGAGTGGATTGCCTGAGCCCGTGGGTTCAAGACCCGCCTGGGCAGCGAGACCTCATCTCTACAATAAATCAAAAAATCAGCCGGGCATGGTAGCGCATGCCTGTAATTCCGGCTACTTGGAAGGCTGAGGCGGAAGGATCGCCGGAGCCCAGCAGGTCGAGGCTGCGGTGGCCGGGAGCGGCCACTGCACTCCAGTCTGGGTGACAGAGTGAGACTCCAACTCAAAAAAAAAAAAAAAATTATGTGTTAAAATGTTTATAAAGCCAGGCGCGGTGGCTTAAACCTATAATTCCAGCACTTTAGGAGGCTGAGGCAAGAGGATTGCCTGAGCTCAGGGTTTTGAGACCAGCCCGGGCAACTTGGTGAGACCTCATCTCTATAATAAATCAAAAAATAAGCCGGGTTCGGTGGCTCAGCCTGTAATTCCGTGCCTTGGGAGGCTGAAGTGAGTGGATTGCCTGAGCCCACGGGTTCAAGACCCGCTTGGGCAAGTTGGTGAGACTGCATCTCTACAATAAATTTTAAAAAAATTCAGCTGGGCTTGGTAGCACGCACCTGTAGTTCCAGCTACTTGGAAGGCTGAGGCGGAAGGATCGCCAGAGCCCAGCAGGTCGAGGCTGCGGTGGCCGGGAGCGGCCACTGCATTCCAGTCTGGGCGACAGAGTGAGACTCCAACTCAAAAAATAAATAAATCAATCAAAAATAAGCCGGGCGTAATAGTGCACACCTGTAGTTCCAGCTACTTGGAAGCCTGAGGCGGAAGGATCGCCTGAGCCCATCAGGTCAAGGCTGCGGTGGCTGTGAGTATGCCACTGCCCCCAGCCTGGACAATGGAGTGAGACTCCAACTCAAGAAAAAAGCAAACAACAGAAAATGTTTACAACTTTATTGTCATGTCTGGAATTGCACTAACAACTTTAAATGGCTAGGGAGACAGCTATCCAGCAGGAAAGGTAGACAACACGTTTAATCTTAATAATGATCCTATGAGGTAGAACACGACAATATTGACAATACTGATATTTTGGTATTATTAAGCAAAATTTATTTTTTAAAGTGGGATGCACAAAATAAAATAAGTGATACTATATTCATTGTATTCATATATAAACATTTTAACATAAAATGCCAAGTTAAAACTTAAATTTTTTTTTTTTTTTTTTTTTTTGAGTTGGAGTCTCACTCGGTCGCCCAGACTGAAGTGCAGTGCCCGCTCCCAGCCACCGCAGCCTCGACCTGCTGGGCTCCGGCAACCCTTCCGCCTCAGGCTTCCGAGTAGCCGGAACTACAGGCGCGCGCTACCATGCCCGGCTCATTTTTGATTTATTGTAGAGATGAGGTCTCGCTGCCCAGAGCGGGTCTCGAACCCGCGGGCTCAGTCAATCCACTCACCTCAGGCTCCCAAAGACGCGGAATTACCGGCAGAGCCTCGGAGCCCGGCTTGCAGTGAGCTTTAATTGTCCCACTGCACTCCCGCCTGGGCAATAGAGTGAGACTCCAACTCAATACATACACAAATACATAAATCACATGAAACTATACAAAGGTATCACAAGAGAACTGCAGACTAATATCTCTTATGAATGCAGATGCAAAACTCCTCAACAAAATACTAGCAAATTAAATCCAACAATAAATAAAAGATTATACACTAGGAACAACTAGAATGTATCCCAGGAATACAAGGTTAGTTTTACATCCTGTAGGGGCCAAGAGAAAGCTTCCCCTTTGCCCTCTGAAATTTCTCTGAAAATCAACTCACAAAAGGCAGATTAAGCTGGGCGTGGTGGCTCACATGTGTAATTCCAAGCACTTTGGGAGGCAGAGGCGAGAGGATTGCCTGAGTTCAGGGGTTCGAGATCAGCCTGGGCAAATTGGCAGAACCTCATCTCTACAATAAATAAAAAAATTAGCTGGGCATGGTGGCATGCACCTTTAATTCCAGCTAATTGGAAGGCTGAAGCGGAAAGATTGCCTGAGCCTAGCAGGCCGAGGCTGCAGTGGTCGAGGCTGCCTGTTACTGAACTCCAGTCTGGGTGACAGAGACAGACTCCAAATCAAAGAAAAAAAAAGGCAGATTAATTGGAGAAAAGGCACATAAACTTATTAACACATACACAGGGAGAACCACAGAGTGATTACTCACCCCCAGTTGGGGTTCAAGAGTTTATATACCATTTTGAGTGACAGAAAGGAAGAGGCAAAACAGAATATGGGAGGGGGAAGAAAAGGAATTACTAAAGAGAAGGCAAGGATGTAGAGATACAGACTCACTTGTAAATAGAATAGTTTTCTCTGGAATTTGTTTTCTGAGTCGGGATCCCACTCTGTTGCCCAGGCTGGAGCACACTGGCACAAACACACTACACCACAGTGGCTCAGTGGGGAACGGGTAGCAGAGAGACCTTAAAGCTTCTTCAGTTCAGCATATCAAAGTGCCAAATTATCAGTGTTTGAGGCCAACGACCCAAAAATAATAAATTAATATGATATCCTACATCAATAAAGAACAAAACCACACAATCATCTTAAAAATATATAGAAAACGCTTTTTTTTTTTTGAGTCAAGAGTCTCACTCTGTCGCCCAGACTGGAGTGGACTCAACCTGCTGGGCTCCGGCGATCCTTCCGCCTCAGCCTTCCAAGTAGCCGGAATTACAGTTGTGCTACTACGCCCAGCTGATTTTTTTTTTTTTTTAATTTATTGTAGAGATGAGGTCTTGCTGCCTAGGCGGGTCTCGAACCCGCGGACTCAGGCAATCCACTCACCTCTGCCTTCCAAAGGCGCGGGATACAGGCTGAGTCACCGAGCCCGGCTGAAAACGCTTTAAAAAAAAAATCCAACACTGTTTTATGATAAATCACTCAACAAACTAGAAATAGATGATATCTGCCTCAACCTGATAACGGGCATCTATGAAAAACTCACAACTAACATCATATTTAATGGTGGAAGATTGCAAGCTTTTCTCCTAAGGTCAGGAACAAGACAAGAATGTGCACTCTCACCACTTCTATTCAACAATGTGTCAACGAAAAAGCCCTCTGTAGACTATCTAAAGAGGTTTTTTCTGAGCCAAATAGGAGTGATCTATAGCAGTGCCACAGTCCCAAGGGGTTCTGAGACCATGTGCCCAAGGTAGCAGATTACAGCTTGTTTTTGTTCTTTTTTTCTTTTTTTGAGTCGGAGTCTCATTCCATCACCCAGGCTGGAGGTACAGTGGCACACTCACGGCCACCGCAGCCTCAACCTGCTGGGCTCAGGCAATCCTTCTATCTTAGCCTTCCAAGTAGCTGGGACTACAGGTGCGCACCACCACGTCCGGCTAACAGCTTGGTTTTATACATTTTAGGGAGACAGAAGTTAGAGGTAAAATACATGAATCAATACAGATGATTGCCTGGGCCCGGAAAGGCAGAACTTCTCCAAGTGGGGGCTTTTCAGGTCATAAATGGATTCAAAGATTTTTCTCATTGGCAATTGGCAGAGTTAAACTGACTAAAGAATTTGAAATCAGTAAAAGAAACGCTTGAGTTAAGGTAAGAGGGGTGGTTGGGCTCGGTGGCTCACGCCTACAATCCTAGCACTTCGGGTGGCCTAGGTGAGAGGATTGCCTGAGCTAGAAGGTTCGACACCAGCCTAGGCAACTTGGTGAGACCTCATCTCTACAATAAATCAAAAAATTAGCCAGACTTGGTGGCATGTACCTGTAATTCCAGCTATGTGGAAGGCTGAGGAGGATCGCCTGAGCCTAGCAGGTCGAGGCTGCGGTGGCCGTGAGCGTACCACTGCACTCCAGTCTGGGCGAGTGAGACTCTG
>NW_007258881.1:46336-46641 GCF_000164805.1 Carlito syrichta | reverse complement strand
TCTCGGTCTCGAACCCGTGGGCTCAGGCAATCCACTCGTCTCAGCCTCCCAAGGTCGCGGGATTACAGGCTGAGCCACCAAGCCCGGCTGTGTTTTGCATTTTATTTTTGGTTTACATAATACTTTTTCCCAGGGCAATTAGGCAATAAAATCAATCTGGATTGGAAAGGAACAAGTAAAACTATCTCTATTTGCAGATGACATGATCTTGTATATAGAAAACCCCACAAAATCCACTTAAAAGTTATTAGGAGCCGGGCTCGGTGGCTCAGCCTGTAATCCCGCGCCTTTGGGAGGCTGAGGTG
>NW_007258881.1:41900-46152 GCF_000164805.1 Carlito syrichta | reverse complement strand
TGCACTCTGGTATGGGCGACAGAGTGAGACTCCAACTCAAAAAAAAAAAAAAAAGGTGGGAGAAGTGCTGGAGGGATGAACCAAACAAGCAGCAAAGATAAAAGTGGGGGCTGTTGCTCTTTCACAGAGGTTAGGGAAGTCCTAACCGTGAGCAGAGCTGTGAAGGAAGTGACGGTAGGCATCACACGGGCACAGGGCAAAGTACAGGCAAGGCTTGAGGTGAGAAGGTGACTTGGGGGCTGAGGGACAGCCAGAAGGCCAGTGTGGCAGGGCAGATGAGTGAGATGGGAAACAGATCGGGAGCAGAGCAGACAGGGCCCCAAAGGCCACTGTAAAGGCATTGGCGCCTACTCTGAGGAAGCCAGGAGATTTTGTGCAGATAACATGCCCTGATTTTGGCATTAGAAGAAACACTATGACTGCTATGCAAAACAACAGCCCAAGGATGCAAGAATGAAGTAGCTTTCTTCAAATATTTCCATCTATTATTTGATGTATTTGAGATTTTTTGAGTAATTTTTTGAGTTATTTCATAAAGTCTGCACATCTTTAGTGCTAGTGAGCTAGAGTTTTGGTTTCAAAGAAAGCAAACTCAGTACATTCCTTTCTTCTTTATTTCCATCATGTAGTGATGGAGATTCCACGTGTCATCAATTTTTTCTTGTATTCACATCCACTTGTTGGGAAAGCCTCTGGCCTACAATAACTGTCATGTTTGTAATAGAAGCTTTGCACGGTGGCTCAGCCTGTAATCCCTTGCTTTGGGAGGCTGAGGTGAGTGGATTGCCTGAGCCCGCGGGTTCGAGACCCACCTGGGCAATTGGCGAGACCTCATCTCTACAATAAATCAAAAAATTAGCCAGGCGTGGTAGCGCGCCTGTAGTTCCAACTACTTGGAAGGCTGAGGCGGAAGGATCGCTGGAGCCCAGCAGGTGGAGGCTGCGGTGGCCGGGAGCAGCCACTGCACTCCAGTCTGGGCGACAGAGTGAGACTCCAACTGAAAAAAAAATCTTTATAAAAGAAACTTTGCAGTAGCTCAATATGATTGCTTACTGAGATTCACATAGTAGCAGATATGCATAGATCTGTAGAGTATCTGTATTTTCACATACATTAAATATAAACTGTTTGTTTTATTTGTCTGTTTGTTTGAGCTGGAGTCTCACTGTCGCCCAGGCTGGAGTGCAGTGGCACCATCATGGTCACTACAGTCTTGACTTGTTGGGCTCAGGTGATCCTTTTGCCTTAGCCTTCCAAGTAGCTGGGACTACAGGAGGGCGCCACCATGCCTGGCTAATTTTTTTTTTTTTTTTGAGTTGGAGTCTCTGTCGCCCAGGAAGGAGTGCAGCAGGACGCTCATGGCCGCTGCAGCCTCAACCTGCTGGGGTTAGGTGATCCTTCCACCTCAACTTCCAAGTAACTGGAACTACAAAAGCACGCCACCACGCCTGCGTAATTTTTGTGATTTATTGTAGAGACGAGGTCTCACCAAGTTGCCCAGGCTGGTCTCGAATCTATGGGTTCAGGCAATCCTCTTGCCTTGGCCTCCCAAAGTGCTGGGATTACAAACTGAGCCACCGCGCCCAGGCTAATTTTTAAAATTTATTGTAGAACCAAGGTCTCACCATGTTGCTGGTCTCAAATTCCTGTGCTCACGAAATCCTCTTGCCTCAGTCTCCCATAATACTGGGATTACAGACATGCGCCACGGCGCCTGTCCCATTTATTTTATTTTATTGTATTTATTTATTTTTGAGTTGGAGTCTCACTCTGTCAACCAGACTGGAGTGCAGTGGCCGCTCCCAGCCACCGCAGCCTCCACCTGCTAGGCTCCGATGATCCTTCCGCCTCAGCCTTCCGAGTAGGCTGGAATTACAGGCATGCGCTACCACGCCCGGCTGATTTTTTGATTTATTGTAGAGATGAGGTCTCGCTGCCCGGGTGGGTCTCGAACCTACGGGCTCAGCCAATCCACTCACCTCAGCCTCCCAAAGGCGCGGGATTACAGGCTGAGCCACCAAGCCCGGCTTGTCCCGTTTATTTTAATCTTGACATAAGAACATTCATATTTCAGATTTTAGATAATAATAATTAACAGTATTTTACCAACAAAACATCATCTCAGAACTTTAAAGCAGCATAAATACTGAAAACTAGTATCAAAATGACTAGTCTTCCCTTTTTTCTTTTTTTTTTGAGTTGGAGTCTCACTCTGTCGCCCAGGCTGGAGTGCAGTGGCACGATCACAGCTCACTGTAGCCTCAACCTCCTGGTCTCAGGCAATCCTACTTCAGCCTCCCCAGTAGCTGGGACTACAGGCATAAGCCACCACTCCAGGCTAATTTTTTGCAGAGACAAGGTTTCACTGTGTTACCTAGCTCCTGAGCTCAAGCAATCCTCCAGCCTTGGCCTCTCAAAGTGCTGAGATTACAGGCATGAGGCCACCGATTCCCATTTTGTAGACATAGAACAGATTAAGCAACTTGCTGGAGGTCACACAGTAGAAGTGGCTGGCTGGGATTTGAAGACAGGCAGTTTGAAATTCAAGACTTCAGCCTTGGCCACTGCAATAAAGGCTTCTCAGAGATAGTGATATCCAGGTTGGGTTTTCGATAGCCACCCCTAGGGCTCAAGGGAACTGGTAAAGGCTGGGGCATCAACTCTGGAGAAAGGGGTTATGGAACAAATTAGGACCAAAGCTCATGAGGACAACCTCAAGAGGGTTTGGACATGTAACTCTGCCGAGGAAGCAGTCACAATGTAACTTTCTAGGGTTGCCCCTAATCCTCTGGAGCCTGGATGGGAGGTGGGCTACGTGCTTGAGACCAATGCCAAGGGCAAAGGGCCTCCAGGTTGCAGGGTCTAGATTCTAGACTCTAGAAGATTGGCTCCAGCTGCAGGCTGGGTGGAGAGGTGGTTTAAGCCAGGAAGTAGAGGATGTGCTGTTGGATGGTCCCAGTGCTGAGAAAGTCCCAGGCTTCCTAGAAGTCTCCCCCCCCCCTTTTTTAAACTTTATTAATGATAACTTATACCCCTTTTTCCTTGTGCAAGGTCTTGTGGGAGATGACAGGCATGTTCCCCTCAGCACTGCTTGTCGTTCTCCAGAATCTGACTTTAGAGTGGTAGACTTTGGAACTTAAGAGACGTAACGCCACTCGAGAATATCAATGTTTTAATTGAGTCAAATGCATTTAGGTGTGTTTGAAGAATAAGGGGACGAGAGCGTGAAGAAAGGGGTCCAAGTTCAAAGGGTGCAAGAAGAGAAGAAACCATTGTTTCTTTTCTGAGCCCTGTGCTAAAGAGGTCAAACTGCATTATCTCCAGCAAGTCATTGCTTCCCAGTGGTTCCACAGCTGTAAAATAAGAAATTTGGAAACTATTTATGTAAAATACCCATAATGGTGCCAGACACTTAGTAGGTGCCCAATATGTATTCTGTGCCAGGAATTTTACAAATATGTACTCGTATAATCTTGACAACGCTGAAGAGGTAGGTGATAGTGTCCCTTTTTGAGATGTGAAAGAGTTTAAGGAACTTGCGTAGGGTCACCCAGCTAGTAAGAGGTGGAGATCAGGTGAACTGAACCCAGGTTTAGTTTGGGTCTATGCGACAGCAAAATGCTTTATTGCTTGGAAAGAAAAAGAGACCAAAATAGAACGAAAAATGAGTTAACAGATGTTCTGTCAATCCCAGTACTGGCATAAAGGAGAAAATGCTTGAAAGTCATATCAAAGTAATGGCTAACTGTAAGATACCGGGGCGTATACATTGCAGAAAATATTCTTCGAGGTTCTTGCAAACTGGGACAAACACATTAGAGGTTGTCAGCACTGGCGCACCCAGTGACCACAATCCCAGCTACTAACCTGGAAATTACCCTCGTAATGAATTCTCGCTGCATCACCATTTTTAAAAAAAAATTTTTATTTTAAAATTGTGGAGTACAGCTAAGGGTTAGGCTTACACAGACGCATCGTCCAGGCACCCTTGTTGATAAGGGGCTCTCCCGTCCCCGGAGCATAACCATTTTTTGCTGCTACAGCTCGACGACGAAACTCACAAGGGGTTCGATTCTTTCCCAGCGCGCTCGTCCAAGGACCCCCAGACTCCGTAAGCTCGAAGCCCCCCAACACCCGGGCAGCGAGAAAAGCCCCGGAGGAAAGATCGCACCCCGAGCCCGCGGTCGGGTCTCCGCCTGGAGGAGGCGGCCTCGACGGGGCGGTGGCCCGGCGGCCGGAAGAGGGGCGTCCG
>NW_007258881.1:37141-41294 GCF_000164805.1 Carlito syrichta | reverse complement strand
AGGGGGCGATTTCCTTCCCCGGGGCTCGGCGGCTTGAGCCCGGGGCGGGTCCGGTTCTCGCAGGGCGGCGGGAGCGGGGGGACCGAGACCCACGAAAACGGCTGACGTCTTCGCAGGCTGTTTGTGTGTGTCCATCCTTCTTGGGTCAGAGCGCCTTATTGACAGGTGCTACGTGCTGGCTGGCACAGAAGGCTTTATTTCTCCCTCGTTTCTCGCTCTGACCTGGAGTAGGCACCGCATGGAGCCTCCTCCTGATTCTGGTCAAATGCATCTTGTTTAGAAGAAGAATCCTGGCGATTAGAACGCTTACGGTGTTCAATGCCAGCAACCTGCACTGTATTATTATTTTTTTTTTTTTAAATAGATGCGAGTTACCGCATACGGAGTTTAGAATACAGGCTATCAACATCTTGCTGTTTGTCAAGGACACACTCTGCCTTTGTGTTCTTTCACAGAAGGGATTACTTTCCCAGGATGACAGCACAGTAGCACCTAGCGAGGTCTCTTGGGTTGTAGTCCAGAAAGTATCTTTGTTTAGTGAAGAGCGATCACTTTTAATACCTTGGTTTGGGAATGGCGCAAACAAAAGCCTGTTTGGGTGCAGGAGTGTACCCAGCGTTATTCATGACACCATAACAGGAAAGTGTCCGGGTAGGTGGAGCTACCTATTACTGCAAAGAACATTTTATTTGCTAATAAAAAAAAAAAAAAAAGAAAGAAACATGTTGCAAGGCATAAAATTATCGCCTTCGGGGTAGGTTTCTAGACATGAAGTTTGTATTTAAAGTCACCTTGACATTTAATGAGTAGGGTTTTTTTTTCTAGTTTTAGGGAGCATTCAGGAATACCCAGGAGAACTCTTCTTAAACAATGGTTCGCTTTAAGGCAGGTCCAAGAAGTTTTAGTTGCATTGAGCCTACAATAAGTTGGTCATATGATACTGAATCTGGGGTTTAAAAAAAAAAAATTCTGCCTTAGACAAATTTGCCAGCTCTTCTGGTAACATGAAGTGTTCAAGTTAGATTTTAGTGCATGTCAAATTTTGATAGTTAGGGGAGCGCTTGGAGCAATAAAAGTTAAAGCAGGGATAAAAAGTAAAATTCTCTTAAGATGCTGTTAATTTTAAAGATCAAAAGGCAAATGAAAATTACCCATTTGCCCAGGCATACTCCAGAAACTGATATGAGAATCTACTCAATAGCTATCTTCATTTCTTATACTTTCTAATATAAAGTCCCTTCACTGTTAAGCATTTTCTATACCTGACTTTCTTGGAATTTTCCATTTGACTTCATGTTCTTGTAAAAATACGTAGAAAATATTGCTTAGTTTCCTACAAGTAGTTTTAAAAACCTGTTGGTGAGTTTGTGTATTCATTTATACATGTGTCTGGAGTGGGTGGGGAAATTTCACAGGACCAGACATGGAGTAGCATAGTGTTTGCAAAGCTTTTTTTATTCCAGAGATGTTATTTTTTTTTAATTTGTTGTTTTTTTGAGTTGGAGTCTCACTCTGTCGCCCAGACTGGAATGCAGTGGCTGCTCCCGGCCACCGCAGCCTCAACCTGCTGGGCTCCAGCGATCCTTCCACCTCAGCCTTCCGAGTAGCCAGAATTACAGGCATGCACTACCACGCCCAGCTGATTTTTTTTTTAATTTATTGTAGAGATGAGGTCTTGCTGCCCAGGCGGGTCACGAATGTTATTTTAATGTTATCAAATCAGTAGTTCTCAGTTGTTAGGATCTCTGAAAAATTAGCAACATGGTAGGATAGTTGATGGGGCACTCTTCAGTGATCATTTCGATTGTTATTTTAATTATGTTCACATCAAGAAATGTCTCAGTGCTTTAAAATGCCTAAGCACTGTAGATGATTGCCACCTCCGGAAAGCCAGTCCTGTACTGCTTTGTTTGGTGCTTGTGTGAGACACCTTCGTCCTAGTCTGAAACATTTTTGTCTGGGTGATACATCTCAGCTCTAAATCACTTGAGTCACAGGTGAAAGAAATAGGATTAAAATGAACAGTTACAATCTTAAAATGTAATTTTGATAATTACACATCTTGTAAGTTTATTTTGTAGTTGTTTTTAATAACCAGTGTAGTTGACAGGAAGCAGCATTGAACGACTGCTTGTTTTCCCCAGCCTGTAAAGTCATGTCCAAGGAGAGAACCAGGGACTGCATTGTTCAACAAACAAATCAAAACAAAATTCCAAATTACCAAGAGTTGATTGTACCAGATCTTGAATGGACTTTTTTTGTGGTTTGCTAGATTGTCTGTCTGAGGTTTCAGGTGTTCATTTGCCATTGGCAAAAAAGTGCAGAGTAATACTGATTTTATATTTCTGATTGCAACAAAGTCTTATAAGTTTTAACTGAAAACCTTCAATCCTGAGATTCAGATTGGAACTTGGAGGTAGCAAGAATTGAGTTCACTGAAAATGGTGCCTGCTGAAAACCAGTAAAACTACAAATTTAAGTATTCTTTATCAGAATCCAGTTAGGGAGTTTAAAATTCTAAATTTTGAGTCTTGTAGGACTTAAAGTTGGCAAATCTGTCAAAATATCTGATCATATTTTCTTCCAGTTTTTAATGGTGGTAAAATTTGCCTTTTTTTTTTTGGAGTTGGCGTCTCACTCTGTTGCCCGGGCTTGAGTGCAGTGGCATGCTCACGGCCACTTGACCTGTTTGGCTCAGGTGATCCTTCTGCCTCAGCCTTCCAAGTAGCTGTAAACTACAGGTAAATGTCGCCGTGCCTGGCTAATTTTTTTATTGTAGAGATGAGGTCTCACCAAGTTAACCAGGCTGGTCTTGAACCCATGGTCTCAGGCAGTCCTCTCACCTTGGCTTCCCAAAGTGCTGGGATTATAGGTGTGAGCTACTGTGCGCCTGCCAAATTTGCCCTTTTTTTTTTTTTTTTTTTTTGAGTTGGAGTCTCACAGTGTTGCCCAGGCTGGAGTGCAGTGGCACATTCATGGCCACCCCAGCATCAACATGCTGGGCTCTGGTGATCCTTCCGCCTCAGCCTTCCAAGTAGCTGGAACTACAGGTGCGCGCTACCATGCCCAGCTAATTTTTGATTTATTGTAGAGATGAAGTCTTGCCAAGAAGCTGGGACAGGACTCAAACCCGCAGACTCAGGCAGTCCACTCGCCTCGGCCTCACAAAGTTCTGAGGTTCCAGGCTGAGCCACCGAGCCCGGCCCATATTTGCCATTTTCAAGTGTGCAGTTCAGTGGCATTAAGTATGTTTATAATGTTGTGAACCACGACCGCCATCCCTCTTCATAAATCTTCATCAACCTCCATTCTACACTCTGTCTCTAAGGCTATTTTAAGACAGTGAGAAGGAAAGCAGTGTATAAAAACAGGCTGTTTCCACTGATGCTGGGGGCTACAAAGTATCGAAAAGCTTATTCTAAATTCCTGTTTACCTGGCAAATGTCGAGTTATTTGGGTGTGTTGTCATCGTGTCTTCACTCCCCGGTGTTCCATTGCTTGATCCCAAATCGTTATCCTCTGAAAAGTGTTAACAGAAATACTTGGAGTTTTGTGTTTTGTTTTGCTTTTTAAGTGGGAAAGTAGGATTTATTGAGAGGTTAGTAAAACTCCCACAGTGGGGGGAGGGCACCTGAGGCGATTGCCCAGGACTTGGTTTTACTAGAAGGTCTCTGTAAGACAATTCAGGGAAAAGACTTTGGACTCAGGCAGACGGAAGTTCGAGCATCACCTCAGCCACGTGTTGGCTGTGTGGTCTGGAGCAAGTTCCATTAGCTGTCTGACCCTCATTTTTCCCACATGTGAGATAGAGAGGCTTTTAGGGCTGTTGGGAGTTATTAAATGAGATGTGTGTCAATGAATGTGTAGCCCAGTTCTTAGTACATTAAAAATGGCAGCTACTTAACATTTTTTAGGTTCTTAAAACATTTCTCCCTTTTTGGGTTAGTAGGAGTGGGAAAAATTCTGTTGAATTAACTGAGTGAGCTTTTATTTTCCTGTCTGTATTTCTAAAGCCAGATGAGAGAAGCTGTTCATGTTATAGGCATAAAACATTTTTTGGCCGGGCTCGGTGGCTCAGCCTGTAATCCTGCGGTTTGGGAGGCCGAGGTGAGTGGATTGCCTGAGTCCGCGGGTTCGAGACCCACCTGGGCAA
>NW_007258881.1:35461-36656 GCF_000164805.1 Carlito syrichta | reverse complement strand
CAGCCTTCCAAGTAGCTGGAACTACAGGCGCACGCTACCATGCCCGGCTCATTTTGATTTTATTGTAGAGATGAGGTCGCGCCAACTTGCCCAGGTGGGTCTTGAACCTGCGGGCTCAGGCAGTCCACTCACCTCATCCTCCCAAAGGCGTGGGATTACAGGCTGAGCCACCGAGCCCGGCTTGAGAGGAGTATTTTTAATAGCCTTTTCAGATAATTGTGGTTATGCTTACCTGATACCACACCAAAACTCAACAAGTAGTAGTTTAGTTTCTGTAAAGGTTAGTTGCAATGTGGAACCTGAAACCTTACCGGTATACTTTTCATAGTCTGTTACATTAAATCCATCTGGTCTATCTTGTACTTTGAATGAATCCTTTACCAATAATTTTGTGTAACGTATTGATGATTCGAAAAATATTTGTTTATTGAGCTATGTACATCTTCCAAATGTTTGTTATACAGTATTAAAAATCATGTTCATTAAAAAAAAAAAACAAAAAAACTAGACCAGGTACCGTGGCTCATGGCTGTAATCCTAGCACTTTGGAAGGCTGAGGCAGGAGGATAGAGCAAGGGAGTTTGAGACCAGCCTGGGCAACATAGCAAGACCTTGTCTCTATTTAAAACACAACAAAACGCCGGGCTCGGTGGCTCAGCCTGTAATCCCGCGCCTTGGGAGGCTGAAGTAAGTGGATTGCCTGAGCCCCCGGGTTCGAGACCCGCCTGGGCAGCGAGACCTCATCTCTACAATAAATCAAAAATTAGCCGGGCGTGGTAGCGCGTGCCTGTAATTCTGGCTACTCGGAAGGCTGAGGTGGAAGGATCGCCAGAGCCCAGCAGGTCGAGGCTGCGGTGGCCGGGAGCGGCCACTACACTCCAGTCTGGGCGACAGAGTGAGACTCCAACTCAAAAAAAAAAAATAGTGTTATGTAACCATTGCCGCTATCTGGTTTCATACCTTTTTCCTCATTCAAGCATATGCTTATTGAACAATTTATTAAACAATGTTACTTCATAAACATTGTGGCGGTTTCTGTTATTATCTGTCTTCCTCACTTGCTCTTGGGGAGGTGTGGAGGACAGAATATTTTAAAGCCAATCCCAGGCATCTCATCATTCTTTGTTTTTATTTATTTTTTTTTTTTGAGTTGGAGTCTCACTGTCGCCCAGACTGGAGAGCAGTGGCCGCTCCC
>NW_007258881.1:33824-35367 GCF_000164805.1 Carlito syrichta | reverse complement strand
CACTTACCTCAGCCTCCCAAAGGCGCGGGATTACAGGCTGAGCCACCGAGCCTGGCCATTCTGTCTGTTAATACTTGAGTGTATGTTTCTGTTTCTAACAGGTGGGGCTTTTGTTTTGTTTTTAACCAAAGTTTCCCTAGTTCCTGGTCAGTGTTTGATTTGACCTAGTTGCTTCAGATTACTTTGTATAGTTGGCTTGTATGACTCTGCAAAAAAAAATTCTTGATAGAAAATTTAAAACATGGCTGAGCGCAGTAGTTTAAGCTTATAATTCCAGCACTTTGGAAGGCCAAGGCAAGAGAATTGCCTTAACTCAGAGGTTCGAGACCAGCCTGGGCAACTTGGTGAGATCACATCTCTACAATAAATTTTTAAAAAAAGAAAAAACTGGGCGTGATGGCATGCGCCTGCAGTTCCAACTACTTGGAAGGCTGAGGCGGAAGGATCACCGGAGCCCAGCGGGTTGAGACTGTGGTGGTTGTGAGCATGCCATTGTACTCCAGCCTGAGCAATAGAGTGAGACTCCAACTCAAAAACAGAAAAGAAAATTTCAAATATGAACACCAGTACACTGTAGTGTAATGACCAGCCCCGTGTATCTGTTTTACCTACTTTTTAAAAAAAGTGGTCAGACCGGCCACGGTGGCTCAAGCCTGTAATCCCAGCACTTTGGGAGGCCAAGGCGAGAGAGTTGCCTGAGCCCAAGGGCTGGAGACTAGCCGGGGCAACTTGGTGAGACCTCGTCTCTACAAAATATCAAAAACTACCCAGGTATAGTAGCGTGCACCTGTAGTTCCAGGTACTTGGAAGGCTGAGGCGGAAGAATCACCTGAGGTGACAAGAATGAGACTCCAAAAAAAAAAAGAGAAAAAGGATCTCATTCCCTGGAGTTCAGCAGAAGAGCTCATTGAAAATAGGGATCAGCTGGGCTTGGTGGCTCAGCCTGTAATCCCGCACCTTGGGAGGCTGAGGTGAGTGGGTTGCCTGAGCCTGCGGGTTCGAGACCCGCCTGGGCAGCGAGACCTCATCTCTACAATAAATCAAAAAATCAGCCGGGCTTGGTAGCGCGGGCCTGTAATTCTGGTTACTCGAAAGGCTGAGGCGGAAGGATCGCCGGAGCCCAGCAGGTCGAGGCTGCGGTGGCCGGGAGCAGCCACGGCACTCCAGCCTGGGCGACCGAGTGAGACTCCAACTCAAAAATAAATAAATTAATTAATTAATTAAAACGTAAGCTACAACCAAACAACATGGCATCCTGGATGGGATCCTGGAACAGAAAAAGGACATTGGGAAGAAGCTAGGGAAATGTGAACCAGTTGCAAAAAGTTAATAATGTGTCCGTGTTGGTTCAATGATCGCAGCCAGTGTACCATGCTAATGTAAGATGTTAATAAAGACAGTACAACAAGTAGTCATGAAATAAGGGTTTTATTTTTGAGAGCTTCACCTTTTTGATTATTGACCAAAATCCAAAGGTTACACTTTTTTTTTTTTTTTTTTGAGTTGGAGTCTCACTCTGTCGCCCAGACTGGAGTGCAGTGGC
>NW_007258881.1:28701-33804 GCF_000164805.1 Carlito syrichta | reverse complement strand
CCGGCGATCCTTCCGCCTCAGCCTTCCGAGTAGCTGGAATTACAGGGGCGCGCTACCACGTCCTGCTAATTTTTTGATTTATTGTGGAGATGAGGTCTCGCTGCCCAGGCGGGTCTCACCCGCGGGCTCAGGCAATCACTCACCTCAGCCTCCCAAAGGCGTGGGATTACAGGCTGAGCCACCGAGCCCGGCTCAGGTTACACATTGACTATCACTTCTTTTGTTTTTCTTTTTCTTTTTTTTTTGAAAGTGTGCTGGCTGGATTTTGTCTTTGTTGCTTACCTGCGTTTTACTGTCATAAAGGTCTTGCTGCTGTGATTTTCTATAGAATCCAGCATACTGTCACAAGCTAATAAGTGTTTCTGGATGGCACAGGACAGACCAGTGTTGTGATCAGCCCCGGTGGTCATGCAGGGAGACCACCGCCTGATGTTTCAGATCTCCAAGGGAGCAAGTCATACTTGGCAGTCTTGGTATCTTGACATTTGTCATGATGGTTGTTTTTGTCATGATGGATGTTTTTTTTGTTGTTGTTGTTTTGTGAGTTGGAGTCTCACTCAGTTGCCCAGGCTGGAGTGCAGTGTCACGCTCACAGCCACCCCAGCGTCTCTGGGCTCCGGCGATCCTTCCGTCTCAGCCTTCCAAGGAACCAGAAGTACGGGCGCATGCTATAGTTCCCCACCCCCAGTCTCCTTTGACACCTACATATCTTTGCTGATTTGCTTTAAGGGTTCGGTGTTTTCCTGTCTGCTGTCCAGCACGCGGAGTCCACGTTCCCGTAGCTGTGGAGTGTGCCGGACCCCCTGGCTCCCACCTGCTCCACCCTGGGGAGTGTGTTCTCCTTGCTGTCGCCCGGATTTTCTGCACTTTGGCTGGTGGTGTGATTTCTTCTTTCCAGATGCCTGGCCCCACTCTGTTGTTTGTCCTTCTATACTGCTGTGCTCCACCCTTCACAGTCATTCAGATATTTGCTTAGTTTGAGCGAGGAAAGGCGATCTGTCTGTGTAAAGGATTTTGGTGATGTTTGGAGCTGAAAGTTGGGTTTCCTCAGTTACTCGGAGTGTAACTTGCCTTAAGACTTTCAAATATTGTTTTAAGGACCAGCAGACTGTCCCCAAAGGGTAGTGAAAGCAGTAGTGAGCAGAAGGGATCATTTCCCAGTGGTGGCAGGTGAGCGGCCTGGGCGTTGGCGGCCTGGTCTGGCCTTCGGGCATGCGTTGTGAATCGGCCCCACTCGGTGATCCGTGCTCGCTGGACAGCCCCTCCCGCCAGCCGTGTGCCTCCTCAGAGGCACTTGGGAATCGTGTTGTGCTTTTCTGTCACCCTCAGAACCTGTGAAGTGCTTTGATGGCCAATTGCAAATGTCTTCCTGAAATCAAGATTTGAAATATTTATAAAATATTAGATAAGAGATTTGAAGTAGAGAGATTTGGCAGGTCCTGCCGCAGGCTGGCTGGTGTGTCAAGTGAGTCTTATCCCCTTGGGTTGTTTTAGTCTAGTTAAGAAGGTGCCTGCTTTCATGTAGCAGTTTGTTTACATAATAGTCCCCTCTGAAACTTAGTCTGCTGTCAGAGCTATCAGGTACTTTAGCTCAGAG
This sequence comes from Carlito syrichta, assembly GCF_000164805.1. NCBI lineage: Eukaryota > Metazoa > Chordata > Mammalia > Primates > Tarsiidae > Carlito > Carlito syrichta. Next base: position 32,207 of record NW_007258881.1, on the reverse strand, counting down.
CCTTCTGTCATTGATTTTTTTTTTTTTTTTGAGTTGGAGTCTCACTCTGTCACCCGGACTGGAGTGTGCTGGCCGCTCCCAGCCACTGCAGCCTCGACCCGCTGGGCTCCAGTGATCCTTCCGCCTCAGCCTTCTGAGTAGCTGGAACTACAGGCGTGAGCTGCCACACCCGGCTGACTTTTTGATTTATTGTAGAGATGAGGTCTCGCTGCCCAGGCAGGTCTCGAACCCGCGGGCTCAGGCAACCCACTCACCTCAGCCTCCCAAAGGCGCAGGATGACAGACTGAGCCATCCAGCCCGGCTCTGTCATTGATTTTTAAAAACCAGTTGGTGGGTACCAGAATTGTATCATCCTGAGTGCATGTGAGCTCCATGGGTTTGTCTTAGTCACCCTTGTTTCAAATCGCTGGCACACGGTAGGCACTTCATCAGTGTTAGGTGGTTAAATTCTACCTGAATGGGGCAACCTCCTCGGAGCCCCCCCGCTGTGGGGAGCTTTTTTTGTCCTATCACTAAATCCTGCTTTCTAAGGAAAAAAAAATTCTACCTAGATGGCCAACCCCACAGCCCTGTGGTGGCTTAATCGAACAGTTTGGAAAGCTAAAAGTCCTGTGGAACTGACTACATCAGGTAGACTGAAGTCATATTTGGTACTGCTTTGGTAAGTATTTCACAGTCTGGAGTTTGTTAAGCCACTAGCAGTTCAATGAGGCTAGGACACCTTGAACAAGTGGATGTCTTGCTTTCTCTGTGCTCTAGAATGGTATCGAGAGCTAGCTGTTAGGTGTGTCCACTTGATAATAGCTAGCTTTTCAAATACTGTCTGCCTCAAACCAGATTTTTCTGTCTTCCCGGAAGCCAGAGCCAGAAATCAAGTGTGACCTTAACTTTTTGTTCTACATTAGGCAGCCTCCACAGGTTCTCCAGCAAATGTTTATCAAGCCTTCCCACCTCCATTTTCCTTAGTCATCAGATACTCACACATCAAACACCTGTGAGTTTATCACCTCTTTCCAGCCTCACCCTCACTTTGCATTTTTTTAAAAACATGTAGCAGCCGGCTCGGTGGCTCAGCCTGTCATCCCGCGCCTTTGGGAGGCTGAGGTGAGTGGATTGCCTGAGCCCGCGGGTTCGAGACCCGCCTGGGCAACGAGACTTCATCTCTACAATAAACTCAAAAAATTATTCGGGCGTGGTAGCATGCGCCTGTAGTTCCGGCTACTTGGAAGGCTGAGGCGGAAGGATCACTGGAGCCCAGCAGGTCGAGGCTGCGGTGACCGGGAACGGCCACTGCACTCCAGTCTGGGCGACAGAGTGAAACTCCAACTCAAAAAAAAAAATAAAAAAGAGTGATGTAATGGGATGGCACTGGTAGATCCACAAGTTAATATTTTGCCACATTTGCTTAATTCTTATGTATATACATACCTACACACATATCCTTTATACTGAACTTTTAAAAAATAAATGTAGACTATCTTGACACTTCCACCCCTAACTGCTGTAAGTCTCTCCTGAGAGCAGGGACGTTCTGACAGCAATACCGCTGCCCTTCCTTTTTTTGAGTAGAAGTCTCACTCTGTCACCCAGGCTGGAGTGCAATGGCATGCTCACAGCCATTGCAGCCTCGACCTGGTGGGCTCAGGCAGTCCTTCCGCCTCAGCTTTCCAGTTAACTGGAACCACAGGCCCATGTCTCCACGCCCGGCTAATTTTTTTATTTACTGCAGAGATGAGGTCTTGACAAGTTTCCCAGGCTGATCTTGAACCCTTGGGCTCAGGCAATCCTCATGCCTCCACTTCCCGAAGTGGCTGGGATTATAAGCATGAGCCACCACACCTGACTACCACTCTCCCTCCTAAGCAACTTCCCTCCTAAGCAATTTGACATTGATACATTTATACCATGTTCACATTTCTTCATCTGCCTTTTCTTTCATAGTTATTTGTCCTAGGATCCAAAGATCACATGCAGCATTAGATGTCATGTCTCATGAGTCCAACTATTCTGTCTTTCATGACCAGGACATATTTGAAGAATCCATGTGAAAATGTGTGTCCCTTTATTGGTATAATACTGAGTTCAGTTGCCAGGTTAAGGTGGTGACTAACATTTTTCTTTTTAAAGAAGGATATTCCCCCTTAGATTAATACTCATCTCTGGGGTGGTAATTTGAGGTCATGTGGAATATTCTGTTCCCCCAAAACCATTTTACTCTGGTTTTGGCATCTATTGATGAGCCTTGGCTGGATCCCTTATAACATTGATGGTTGGGAGCAGTGATTTTGTAGTCACTGTGTGATTCTTCTGCATTTGTTAGCTGGCAGTCTTCAACTAATGTAAAGAAGGGCTCCCATGTATTTATTTAAATCAACATTATTTTTTAGAGCAGTTTTAGCTTGACAGGAAAATTGAGCAGAAAGTCAAGGTCTCCATCTGGGCGCTCTGGCTCACACCTATAATCCCAGCACTTGGGGAGACCAAGACGAGAGGATTGCCTGAGTTCACAGTTTACCTTGGGGTTCGTTCTTGGTGTTATACATTCTGTGGATTTGGACACATGTGTAATGTCCTCATTTATTTTTAAATTATCTATATAATTTTAACAAACTCAGGTTGTAGATGGAGGTGACAATGGTGAGTGCACAAGTATAGTGTGTGTCAGGCAGTGCAAAGCACCCAATATTTGTTATTTTTCCATAACTCAAGGTCTATGTTAGTGTTAATCTAGTTTTACAAAGAAAGCTTGGGAGTTGAGTAACTCCTCAAGGTCATATGCTAGCATAAGTGACAGAACCACAATTTTTTTTATTTATTTATTTTTTGAGTTGAGGTCTTACTGTATTCCCCAAACTGGAGTGCGGTGGCATGATCATGGCTCACGGCAGCTTCGACCTCTTGAGCTTCCGTGATCCTTTTGCCTCAGCCTCCTAATAAGCAGCTGGGAGTACAGGCTTGTGCCACCACGCTCAGCTAATTTATTTTATTTATTTGTTTGTATATGTTTGTTTTTAGAGATGTCTCACCATATTGCCCAGGCTGGTCTTGGCCTCAAGCAATCCTCCCATCTCAGTCTTCCAAAATGCTGGGATTACAGGTGTGAGCCACCACGCCTGACCAGAGATGGGATTTAAACCAGTACCTGGCCGGGCTTGGTGGCTCAGCCTATAATCCCAACATTTTGCTGAGGCGAGAAGATTGCCTGACCCCAGAGGTTCGAGACCCGCCTGGGCAACTTGGCGAGACCTCATCTCTACAATAAATCAAAAAGTAGCCGAGCATGGTAGCACGCGCCTGTAGTTCCAGCAGGTTGAGGTTGCAGTGTGGCCGGGAGCGGCCACTGCACTCCAGTCTAGCGACAGAGTGAGACTCCAACTCAAAAAATAAATAAATAAATAAACCAGTACCTTTGTTTGTTAAAGTGAACAACACTTACTACAATTGAGGAAATGACATTGAGATTTTTTTTTTTTTTTTTTGAGTTGGAGTCTCTCTCTGTCGCCCA